>NW_013670105.1:91948-94204 GCF_000517525.1 Limulus polyphemus | reverse complement strand
AAACAGCTACGCCTGGATAATGCCATGTGTTCAGTACAGACCTGCTACAAGCAGGAAACCTAGATAATGCCATGTGTTCAGTACAGACCTGCTACAAACAGCTACGCCTGGATAATGCCATGTGTTCAGTACAGACCTGCTACAAGCAGGAAACCTAGATAATGCCATGTGTTCAGTACAGACCTGCTACAAACAGCTACGCCTGGATAATGCCATGTGTTCAGTACAGACCTGCTACAAGCAGGAAACCTAGATAATGCCATGTGTTCAGTACAGACCTGCTACAAACAGCTATGCCTGGATAATGCCATGTGTTCAATACAGACCTGCTACAAACAGCTATGCCTAGATAATGCCATGTGTTCAGTACAGACCTGGTTTGTACTGAACACATGGCATTATCTAGGTTTAGTTGTTTGTAGTGTGCTGCAAACTGCTAAACTTTAATAAAACTGTATGTTCATGTTGCTCTAAACAGTGAGAGGCTAGATAAAACTGTATGTTCATTGCTGTAAACAACAAGAGGTAGATAATGCTGTGATTTCATTGCTGTAAACAACAAGAGATAGATAATGCTGTGAGTTTATTGCTGTAAACAACAAGAGATAGATAATGCTGTGAGTTTATTGCTGTAAACAACAAGAGATAGATAATGATGTGAGTTTATTGCTGTAAACAACAAGAGATAGATAATGATGTGAGTTTATTGCTGTAAACAACAAGAGATAGATAATGCTGTGAGTTCAGTGCTGTAAACAACAAGAGATAGATAATGCTGTGAGTTCATTGCTGTAAACAACAAGAGATAGATAATGCTGTGTTGCTGGACAACTGTATAGGTATAGTGAAGTTTGTTTCACTGTTCTTGCTGGACAACTGTATAGGTATAGTGAAGTTTGTTTCACTGTTCTTGCTGGACAACTCTATATTTCAATATACATGTTCATACCATCTATAATAATGGAATATTTCATGTATACATTACCAGTTTACAGCACTTGGCTGTTTAGATCTTTTTTTACAATTACTAGTACACTTACAAATATTTCATCCTATTATTTTTATATATATACATAGATCACGTGGAAACGTACTTGTAGAGAGATATTTTAAAGTGGGAGCCGTACGGCTTCAATAAAGTTTTTATTGTGTAAATATAAAACGTTGTTTTTAATTATTTATTATCATTAAAAAATATATAATTTTAAACACAAGTGCCAGTAGTGCATATTTCATTCTATTATATGATCCAGTCTTGTGGTTATGATGTCATATTTATATTCTGTACAAAACTCTTGGAACTTAGTAGTTACAATACAAAATCTAGAATTTGCTAATAAGTATATGATTCAGAGCAACTATGTTTATAAACCTCTTAGCAAGGTAGCTGTAACAGTTATAATGCTACAATGTTTATACAAATAATATAGATTCACCATATATGAAACAGAATCATCCAACACAGGATTGTAAATACATTTAATTAAGTGTGTGGGAAGTTACAAAGTTCATAATCAGATTGAAGGTAACAAACAACACTTCCAATTTACACACACACACAACTGAAGTTCAGCAAAATATGATACTGATATATAATCATAATAAAAACGTAATTTTATTGATACTCAGTGAATATCCACTATCTTTCTTTTAAATAAACTAGTCTCTTTTTTTTCTCGTATGCATATAAACCCAAACCGATTTTGTTCTGTAAAATCTCTAAACATACGTTTTTATATATTAAATATTCTTCACCAACTTGGATATACAAAATTTGTATATCATCTTCAATGTAGATATTTTTAAGAGATCTCTCTTGCTGTTTGTCAGTCACAAATATGAACAATTATATATGAAAGTTATCCCTCTATATCTCTTTCAGAACACTATTGTAAACACTTATACGTTCAATCCCCAAGCTCTAGCTGTTTCACAGCATTATCTACCTCTTGTTGTTTACAGCAATGAAATCACAGCATTATCTATCTCTTGTTGTTTACAGCAATAAACTGAACAGTGAAACAAACTTCACTATACTATATATATATATATCCAGTTGTCCATCAAGAACAGTGAAACAAACTTCACTATACCTATACAGTTGTCCATCACGAGCAGTGTAACAAACTTCACTATACCTATACATATACAGTTGTCCATCACGAGCAGTGTAACAAACTTCACTATACCTACATATACAGTTGTCCAGCGTGTTTCCGTGTTTTTGACTAGAGTGAACTAGTAACGATGTAAAGT
>NW_013670105.1:87285-90948 GCF_000517525.1 Limulus polyphemus | reverse complement strand
GCATTATCCAGGCGTAGCTGTTTGTAGCAGGTCTGTACTGAATACATGGCATTATCCAGGCGTAGCTGTTTGTAGCAGGTCTGTACTGAACACATGGCATTATCTAGGTTTTGCTGCTTGTAGCAGATCTGTACTGTACACATGCCATTATCTAGTTCTTGTAGTGTGCAATAGTATGAACACAGCATCATCTAGGTTTAGCTGTTTGTAGCCCATCTGTAATGAACACAAGGCATCATCCAGCTCTCATATGCAGCAATATTAACGCATATTATCCAGGTTTGGCTATTTGTAGCACATCTATACTGATCCTATAGCAATATCTATGTCTTGTTGTTTGTAACATATCAATATGAACACAAATATTATCCAGGTTTGGTTATTTGTAGCACATCTATACCGATCCTATAGCAATATCTATGTCTTGTTGTTTGTAACATATCAATATGAACACAAATATTATCCAGGTTTGGCTATTTGTAGCACATCTATACTGATCCTATAGCAATATCTATGTCTTGTTGTTTGTAACATATCAATATGAACACAAATATTATCCAGGTTTGGCTATTTGTAGCACATCTATACCGATCCTATAGCAATATTTATGTCTTGTTGTTTGTAACATATCAATATGAACACAAATATTATCCAGGTTTGGCTATTTGTAGCACATCTATACTGATCCTATAGAAATATCTATGTCTTGTTGTTTGTAACATATCAATATGAAGATGTGACAATATCTAGCTCAAGGTTTTCTTTCTGCTGCGGATCACTAAGTTGAATGTATTTAATTTGAAGGATACAGAAAGATGTTACCTCATGTAAATTATTCTGTATTAAAGATATCAGAAATGTAAATAATAAGATTCTAAATAATTTTCTTAATTTAAACCCAATAAATTGTTACAGAAATATAAATGCACAAGAGTCCTATAAGATTACCTTATGAATATTATTTTTGTAACAAGAGAAAAACATTTTGCTAAATCACTTTTTCTTCAACAATAGAGTCATATAAATAAAAAACTGGATTATCACAGCTTCTAATGCTTTCCCAGACATAAAAAGAAACAAAATTGTATTAGAACCTTCCTTAAGTAGCACTATCAAACAAATAATGTCTACCATTTGGAAAAGTAAAACTATCTAGAGATAGGCTTATTCTTGAACAATGAATGATTCTCCAGATCATACAAAATCTGTAAAAGCAAAATTCTTTCTTTTCAGCCAGAAGTCCCGACCCTCATGCCACCCACCATCCAGAAGTCCTTGGATGATGGCTCTTGTCCGACCTGGCCACAGAGGATGTTCCTGCTGTCCAAAGATTTCTGCTAGCTGATTAGCAGCTTCTACAACAGTAATGTTTTGTTCTAAAGAATCTTTCAAAATCTTCTGAGTCAACACGTATATCTGAAATTATATACATGTTTATACATTTTCCGCTTCAATGACAAAATGTGAGATAAAAAAAACATCTAAAAAAAAGAATATTTTTTGTAACCAGCATGAGAAATATCAAACCAAAAGATGTGTTTTGTAAAAAACCAACAATTCCCTGTCACTTCCCAGACAATCATTAAAATTATGTCTCATTAAAATAAAAAATCTATAGTCTTGATGTAATTGCAATCAAAACATTACTAATAGAATCTTGATCTTTTACTCTCCTTTTAAATGTGAAGAATTATTGAAAACTGTACACAGGAAGAAAGACTTTATTCTTCAGCTAATCATAAGAACATGGGATTTTAATCAAACAAACATAGTACGATACAGCCTTACTCTTTTTTTTTAATTTTACACAATGCAGAACAGGAGTACAAAATAACTAGCTTCTAGCTTTCATAAAAAACGAAAAACAGCAACTATACAATCCAGATTCTCTTCAACATAAGTCCTGGGTAAAGTGATATTCCAGATCTGAAATCCATGTTGTTACTAACACTCAAACAGATTCTCTACAACTTAAGTCCTGGGTAAAGTGATACTCTAGATGTGAAAGCCATGTTGTTACTAACTCTCAAACAGGTTCTCTACAACCTAAATCCTGGGTAAAGTGATATCCCAGATCTGAAATCCATGTTGTTACTAACTCTCAAACAGGTTCTCTACAATTTAAGTCCTGGGTAAAGTGATATTCCAGATCTGAAATCCATGTTGTTACTAACACTCAAACAGGTTCTCTACAATTTAAGTCCTGGGTAAAGTGATATTCCAGATCTGAAATCCATGTTGTTACTAACACTCAAACAGGTTCTCTACAATTTAAGTCCTGGGTAAAGTGATATTCCAGATCTGAAATCCATGTTGTTACTAACACTCAAACACGTTCTCTAGAACTTAAGTCCTGGGTAAAGTGATATCCCAGATCTGAAATCCATGTTGTTAGAAACTTTCAAACACATTATATAATAGGAATGGGCTGTATAAACAACTGAGATTTAGCCACACTGTATCTTTTAAAGTAGAGCTCAAAAAACCTGTTCCTTGAGGTTCTCAAATTAAAATGTGTATGTTATATTTACTGAAACTGAGTTTATAGTCCTATATCATAAGATAACAAACATCTAAAAATCCATGCTACATTATTTTTAACATATTCTGGTCAAATTAGTAACCAAAATCTGAACATGAAACTTTCTGTTTTTACACTGGTTCTTACAACTCAAGATATAAAGTTCGTATGCTAGGAATTTTAAAAAAACAAAGCTATGTAATTGGGGAATTGTACCTTGGTCTTTTAGTATTACAGTATGGTCAGGAATATAAACAATTAAATAAGTCATCCCTTGATCTTTTAGTACTTCTGGAAGAAACTTTCTTGACAATAATGTTTAAAAGAAAACGTATAAATCAAAACACTGCAAAATATTAAAATACTCATTTGTATACGATCATTAAAAATGATAGCTAATTATTATGGAATGTTTCCTATTATGTTTTGAGTCACATTAACCAGAAGTAATTTCAAACAAATTGAAATAGCTTTAAATTTAAAGTTGTGGGTGTTGCTAGCTGTGAAGAGAATGCTGCTGGTTTACAAAAGGATTTAGATCATTTAGTGAGTTGGGCAAATAAATGGTAAATGGGTTTGAATCATAATAAATGCAAGATAATGCATGTGGGTTATCATAATTTAAATTATAAGTATAATTTGGATTATTTAATTTTGTTTAATTTAATTGTGTCATGAAAGAAAGGGATCTTGGTGTAATAGTTGATTGATCTCTAAAGCCATCCAAGCAGTGTGCTGTTGCTAAAGGTAGGGAAAATAGGATTTTAGGTTGTATCTACAGAAATATTGAATACAAGTATAAAGAGGTTATATTGTCATTGTATAGTTCACTGGTTAGGCCACATTTAGAGTATTGTGTTCAGTCTTGGGTGCCTTACCTTAGCAAAGACATTGAATTATTGGAAAGGGTTCAGAGGAGAGGCTACTAGAATAGTGCCTGGGTTGTCATATGAGGAGAGGTTGAGATCTCCGAAATTGTTTTCTCTTGAAAGAAGAGGAGTTAGGTGGGATCTGATTAAGGTGTTTAAGATTGTCAAGGGAATTGATAGTGTTGATGCATCATCTTTTTTCATACTTAATAATGAGAATAGTAGGACTAGGGGACACAAATATAAATTTTAACAGGGTAGGAGTCACCTTCA
>NW_013670105.1:82185-86363 GCF_000517525.1 Limulus polyphemus | reverse complement strand
TTTGTTTGGTTCTTTGTTTAAAATTACTGTGTTTTTAATAGATATACTATGGTTTTTTTTGAGTTACAATGGTGAAAAACATGGGATGAGTTTTCATTGTGTTCTGTGAATCTGGTTTCCAAATTTCTTCCTGTTTCTCCGATGTAGAATTCTGGGCAGTTATTACATGTTATTTTGTAAATGACGTTGGTATTGTGTGATTCTAAATAATTTTTGTTTAGTACCGATTTTAATTTAGGGCCGGGTTTTTGAGAGAATTTAACAAAGAGTACATTCATTAGATACTCCCTATTTTTAACTTTTTCAAGAGTTAGATAAACTATTTAGACAGTGGCACAGATGCTTTCATGGAGAAACATTAAATGTACCCTACTTAGTCACTATGATGATATATCTTAAGTGTTCTGTCAACAGCAACTAGTATCCTTACCCTGGAATTATGTCTTCACTTTAAAACACGACATTACTTACATGGCCTAGAGCACATGGTGAAAGTATGTCACATTTGTAGCTTAAAATGCTCAGATCTCCAATTGGCACCTTTTCTACCTGCACCCTTCCATGAGACTGAAACAAAGGAAACCAGTAGTAACTGAAGTGTATCTACAAAAATAACTTTATTTTTTCAATGGTTGATAATATTCTTCAAACAGTTGAATACTTGAGTAAAATTGAAAAAAGTACATTTATAAACAATCAGCTATCTCCATTGGACATCTTGCCATGTAAATCATGTTATGATGACATTTAGGAACATGCGTGTTCCTTCTCCAGATTCTATGAGTATGTTTCTTGATGAATTGGTTAATTTCTTCTCTGTGTTAGTAGCTGATTAGAATCGATCTTCACACAGTAACCTATTCAACAAGTGTTTGATGGAGTATTCCTCTTTGTCCAAGATTAAAGTGGCATTAACTTTTTCTGTATTTTCACAGTTTCTTCATGTTTCTGATTGAATGTTATGATATCAGGGTAACATCCTCAAAACAGCTACTTTGTGTCACAAGATTTGGCTAAAATATGTTGAGAGTAAAAAAGGTCATAGACTATAAAAGATTCAAGAATTCATGAACAACCTGAATAGACAATCAATTCACAATGGAAGTAGAAAAAGATAAGAAACTTCCATTCCTTGACATGATGGTTACAAAGCTCACATACCAAAGGATATTATGGGAAACGCACAGATGTGGGTAAATATCTTGACTATGAACCCAAAAGACTGCATAGTTTAGAATGAACAAGATTTATAATATAGAAGATGCTAAGAAATACACATATCACTACAACCTCCATTAACAATGGATATAAAGAAGATAAATATCAAGAAGAAACAGGAATAAAATTACAGACTGCATAGTTTAGAATGAACAAGATTTATAATATAGAAGATGCTAAGAAATACACATATCACTACAACCTCCATTAACAATGGATATAAAGAAGATAAATATCAAGAAGAAACAGGAATAAAACTACAGGTACATCATCATATATTCCCATATGTCAAAAGTCACACAGTCAGAACAGTATTCAGAAGCCCCAACACAATCACAGTTAGTACACATAAAATCATCAACAAAAGTGTGATTTCAGGAGTGTAATAGACATACAAGACTTGGTAACACTGATCAACCTCCAGGGAATAAGAACATAGAATAAAATGTAATAATATTAATATAACACACTCAGTCAACCTGGCATACAAGTCAGTAATAGCTTGTTGAAAACATTCAAGTTTTAAAGGGGCAGAACTCTGTTGAGTACCAGACTTTTTATAAATAAGACCTGGGATTGAGTCCCAGCCACTTTCACAGAAACATTCCTTCTGAAGACTTCCTTGAGGTGGCAGCAGATTAGCAGCCAAAACATAAAATAAAGGCTAATTAGTTTATAGTTATAAAAAATACATATATAATAATAAAATAAAAATAATACAAATGCATATTAAAAATAAGTTACTAATTAACAACTAGATATAGGTGATCATATAACCATGATAACGACTGATATCTGTCACTACAACCTAACCATAAATACTTACTTACTTACTTAGTATGGATTATAAACCACAGAGATAAAGTTTAACTGACTGGAGTTATCCATACAGATCATGAAGATCCTAACCACTTGCTAACAGAGATCCAGTTAGATTAACTATCAAACTTATTAAATTTTGCCATTTAGCTTGTTAAACAGGCATCAGCCTCACATCAAAGTTTCAGATCAACTCCATTTATCAATAGATTTATCCCATACCTTTAGTTTTCCCCTTCCATGCTACTCTATAGTCCTTATGTTCTATATATTTTGTCCTACTACATACACCTGTAATCATTTGAACTGTCGTCTAGGTATCACAGATCTCTTGTAAAATATTCATGTTTCTAAGTATAGTTGCAGGAATATCACAAGTGGTAACTAGCTAAAGACACCCACAACTCTGGCAATGTGATCCATTTAATTAAACTACCTGAAATTAAAAACACCTGTAATAACTCTGGCAATGTGATCCATTTAATTAAACTACCTGAAACTAAAAACGCCTGTAATAACTCTGGGAATGTGATCCATTTAATTAAACTACCTGAAACTAAAAACACCTGTAACAACTCTGGCAATGTGATCCATTTAATTAAACTACCTGAAACTAAAAACAACTGTAACAACTCTGGCAATGTGATCCATTTAATTAAACTACCTGAAACTAAAAACACCTGTAACAACTCTGGCAATGTGATCCATTTAATTAAACTACCTGAAACTAAAAATACCTGTAACAACTCTGGCAATGTGATCCATTTAATTAAACTACCTGAAACTAAAAACGCCTTGTAACAACTCTGGCAATGTGATCCATTTAATTAAACTACCTGAAACTAAAAACACCTTGTAACAACTCTGGCAATGTGATCCATTTAACCCTATCACCATGGGTATCCTTTACTGCACATGACACAAAGGTTTTAGTATCTTATATTCAAACTTTTATTAAACTACTTTTTGTTTATGTTACACCAATTAGAATAGCATAAAATCTTAGCTAATAATCCATATTTTAATAGTATATAAGTTTTAAGTTATTAATTCTACAAGGCAATATTTAAAAAAAAATCCTGAATTTCTCCTAGTGTGACCCACGTGACACATTTTATCTTAGCATGTCATCTTCCCTATTTTATCCACCACCCCTCGAAAAAGTACAAAATTAAATGTAAATTACTCTCTATAAAATTGTCATTGCTCAGATAAACCATAATTTTTATAGTCTTCAATTATTTTTGGTCACAGAGCTATCAAATAGAAAATCAGACCCTTCTTGCCATACCTACCTGTCCCATCCTCTCTTTCAGAAATCATTGATAGTTCTCTCTTAAGTTTAATTATATATTACCTATAACCAGAAGAAAGTCAAGGTTTTCATCTATCAAATGATGTATTTCATAATGTTATGTTCTAGACAGTTAAATGCCAATTTCACTAGGAGTTCCAACATCGTTCCCGTGCAAAGGTTAACCACTAGCTTGGATGAATTTGTAACAGCTCTTGTTGCATAGTTAGAAAGACAGAAAATTTTTTAGAGGTAACAGAATTTGTCTACTTTTCACATGTTATTAGTCTATATTCTTTGGTGCATTATTTATTTAAATAAAAATCATTAACTGCATTACTACCATTAGTATAAAAAAATTTGGGTTATCTCTCTGACAACTGACAGCAAGAAAAAATAATATTAGTTAAGTATTTTATTTCTTGTTTTTCATGTTTATTCGTCATGCACAATTATAAAAGTAACTAAAATGTAAAAATAGGGTTCCTTTTAGGTTAGTTAAGATTATATTAGTCAAGAAAATAAATAATAATAATAATATTATAATACAAGTGTTTCACGAAACACACACATGAACAGTTCATACTAGCTCATAGGTAATGTGATTCATTAGCATAATGTGAGCTGCACGTTACCAGAGTGACTTATAATGCCGCAAATAGTAGTTAGACACAGTTCAAAGGGCAATAAAACAATAAAATTTAATTATAAATAGATGTATTCTGTTACGAGCTTAAAGCCACTTAGGATAAATGAATGTAGTTTCATGTTATTCTAGAAGAAAAAGTGTAATTTATTTATTTTATTTTTTTTGGTGGTTTATGAAGTCGGTCTATTTGACTAATCC
>NW_013670105.1:76305-81185 GCF_000517525.1 Limulus polyphemus | reverse complement strand
GTCGTTATTGCTCAAATAGACCATAATTTTTATTGCCTTCAATTTTGTTTGGTTACAGAGCTATCAAATAGAAAACCAGACCCCCTCCTGCCACACCCACTCGTCACATCCTCTCTTTCACAAAAAATAGTTGATAGTTCTCTGTTACATTTCATTATATATTACCTATAACCAATAGAAAATCAAAATTTTTCATCTATCAAATGGCGTATTGTAGTATTGTATAACGTTGTGTTCTGAACAGATATCAGTCAATTTCACTCTGAGTAGCAACATCGTTTCCATGGGAAAGTTAACGACTAGCTTGGATGAATTTGTAATGGCTCTTTTTTTTGCATATTAGAAAGCCAGGAAATTTTTAGAAGTAAGTGAATTTGCCTACTTTTTGCATGTTATTAGTCTTGTCTGTGTGAAAATAAATATAAAATAAAATAAAGATTTGTCCATGAATATATTGAGTATTTGTTTTGAATAATTAAAAATACTTCACTAAAAACTATGATTTTTTTTGTATGTGAAAGACATGTAATATTAACTGAAAGACTACCAAATTTTGTGAATATATATATATACACTATATTAAAAGTTAGAATTATTAAATCTATAGAAAATATTTCACAAAACCACAACTCAATAACCATTTTTTGAGTGGCTCCAATAACTTACCCAGCATTCCTTTAACATGTGAAGAGCTTTTTATCAAAAACAATTTATTGTTCATAAAAACATTTCAATTTCAAAACCACTAAAACTGACAGTTCATTATTATACAACATACTGCATTAATGAGATACTTTGTTTCACTTAATCTATGTTAAACTATATACTCCCCTATTATTCATTATCTGGAGAAGACTGAAAACCTTAACATGATGAATAACAGTGATTTTTTTTTTCAGTATAAAGGTATTATAACAGAGAGAATATTACTTATTACATTAAAAACCTCAGTGTAAGGGTTAAAAAACTATATATATTACCTTATGAGCTAAGATGTCTCTTATGTCTTCAACCCGTTTTTTACTCACATCGGTAATATATATGTGACCAACATCTCTGTCTAACAGTAAGTGAGCAACATTCATCCCTAAAAAAGGAAAAACTGAATTTAAGTTCAGATTCAAAAAGTAACAGTATCTAAAATGTGCATGTTACTGAATTTTATTATGCAGAAATAACAAAAAACAACATTTTGTATAGTGTAAACTATTAGGTAAGTGATAAGAAATATAAAACAAATTAAAATTTATTAAAATTTTTCTGTATTCTATGTTAAGAACAAGAAGTTACCTTCAAGAAAATATTAAAAGTTGAACTGTTAAGATAATTACCGTCAAGAAAATATTAACAGTCGAACTGTTAAGATAATTACCTTCAAGAAAATATTAAAATTTGAACTGTTAAATAATTACCTTCAAGAAAATATTAACAGTTGAACTGTTAAGATAATTGCCAACAAGAAAAGATTAACAGTCGAACTGTTAAGAAAAATTAAATTATTTAGAAAGATGTTATACATAACCAAAATGATAAATTATTGATTTGGAAATTCAACATGTGTTAAAATGTTTTTACAAATTGATGAGGAACATTTCGTGTAACATGAACATTAATATGGTAGAGGAAGGCCAAAATAATAAACTACAATATAAAAATTATCAAATACTGAAAACTTTCCCTCGTTGAGTTTGAACTCATGCTGTCAACAGACAAGTGACTAAAAATTTCCAAATTTCCAAAGAACACATACAAGAGTCCTGACTGAACAAATTATATAACTACAGTATTTCATATATAAAAACAGACTGTATTTATCTTATTTTGTATTGTTAGTTTTGGTGTCAAAATTATTCACAATCTCAAGCACACAGGAAATGCTTAACAATGGGTGTTGGGCAGAATATTAAAAAACTCTCAAGATAAAGGATTTCATCAAGTCTGAAGAATAACCACAGATGGCAAACAGATTCCTGAAACTGAAGATACAGTGATGTGATTAAGGTAAAATAGCAAAAAACAAAGGCAGTTTTGACCCCATTCCAACCAGTAAGATATATGTGAAACAGTTCAGAGACCAAGACAAAATACACTGCCAAATGTAATGAGATGTAACCTGAAATTCATGCTTAAGGTGGCCAGAAACATCAAACTAAACAAGACAGATTAGCTGCACAAACTGGTTCATTAATGTGGATGAGCAAGATCTGTGAAACAAGAGTCATCACATGATATAAAAACCCAAGTTGATTCCCTCAAAAAAGATACCATTCTTAAATAGGAAAAATATGAGAAAAAGCAGTTGTGAACATCTCTTACAGCCAAGTCTTAGGTAGGAAGACTCTATCAGGATATAAGTACAGAGCCCAAGTCTTAGGTAGGAAGACTCTATCAGGATATAAGTACAGAGCCCAAGTCTTAGGTAGGAAGACTCTATCAGGATATAAGTACAGAGCCCAAGTCTTAGGTAGGAAGACTATCAGGATATAAGTACAGAGCCCAAGTCTTAGGTAGGAAGGCTATATCAGGATATAAGTACAAAGCCTCCTTATAAAAAAGGACTGTAAGGAAAACATCAATGGCTAAACCTTCAGGATTTTAAAAGGAGAAGCCAGGCAACTTAAAACCAGACTTACGTCCCACTGAAGAAAATGCCTAGATACGGTAGAGACATAATAAAAAAAACAAAATAGAAATAGAACCTGAAATATTGAGGCCAACAGAGGTATACATGACTTCTGTGGAATTGAAAGTGGCATACAAGCCATGACCATGAAACATTTTGATAAAAAAAAAAAAAGGTAGGTCCATTAACAAGTTGGAGAAAGACAAGGAGCCAAATTCAGCAGGCACAAACTCTGAAAGACAGACTAATGAAACTGGTATACTGTCAAGGAGGAACATCTGCATGAACATGACAGCATTCAAGCTATCCAAGAAAAGAAGCAAGCTTCACTAACAGCCACCCATGAAAGCTGGAGAGGACAAACATCATCATGGAAGATGTGTGAAAAAATAATGAAATAGGATCCTTCTGAGATGCACTAAAGGAGCGTAAGCCATGGTGAAAAAGACTAGAGAAGGGCAATAAGAAGAACTGGACAATGAAAACAAATAATCTTGACCAATATCCAAGAAGGATATAGAAAAAGACAAACACTGAGAAAAAAATTCTTCCCATTTCATTGCAAAGCCTTCACTGCTAGAAAAGCTGGATCTGGAAACCAGGAAAATATGAGAAGATCATGCACTGCCATTGCAAATGCATCAAGCATAGGACAACCAACTAAATACCAGCTCAGAGAAAAACATGATGTGAACATAGCAAAAAAAGTATAGAGACTGTTTTATTGAGTCCCATCATACTTGTTGATATTATATGTCACAACAGGGGCAGTGTAACAAGACATTCACGTTGAACAGCCCAAATAACTGAGAAGACTATGGACCCAAAAGATAACATTCTCCCAGCACATCACCAAGCCCTGGAGTGAAAGATTCAGACCTGGAGGGGGTAAAGAAATGGTGAACCTACGATAATGAGCCACACTGAAAGGTGATAAAAGTAGTAGAAGAAATTCTAATAGTCAACAGGTCTGAGGATAGACTCCAAGAAGGGGCAAGATCTCATTAACAATACCTTAAATATGCACAATCCATGGAAATTGCTACATAAAGAGAAGTAATTGTTTCCAAATTAGAGAAGATGTGTTTGGCAGAAGAAAAAGTATGCACACTTAAAACACAAGGAAGAGCAAAAATAAGTGAAAAATTCATGAGATAATGTTAATACAAAATATTGAATGAAAAAGATATTGAGTAGGCACAAGCTGAAAAGGGCAGGTCACAAATTAATAAGTCACTTCATCCTGTGAAAAATGGTGATTGGTGAATCAGTATATGTATTTGTTTGTATTTAAATGTAAAGCTACACAATCACAATAGGCTATTTGTGTTGTGCCCATCACCCTAGTTTTTAGAATATAAGCCTTAATACTTACTGCTGAGCCACTAGGAAACAGGGGGTTTCGTATAAATGAACATATTTTGAAATCCCTATTCATCATCCATACACATCAATGAGGAAACTTTAAGATGTTCACTGATTCTATCTATATAAAAGGAATATGTAGATAACATAAGACCATTCTTCAATACCCTGGTGTCTGTGAAATGAGAGTAAACATTCAGAGGCAACATGAAGTAACAACATTGTTGTGAGAAAAAGGTGTGAAATTGAAGAGAAACTAGTTTTGAAGGTTGAATAAAAAAAATCAAACTGAATAATCTCATGAACCCAAGGAACATGAAGCAAAGGATCCATAGATTAGCAAAAATCTGAGATGACCCCCACAAATTTATATGAAAAAGTCATCCAGAATAGAGAAGTAATGAGCCATAAAAATCCATCTTGCTTACACTGACACTGGGACACACTAAAGGTATGAGTATATCAACAAACATTCACGCAGGACTATAAGAGAGAGAATGACAACCAAAACAAAATGTTAAAGTTCAATCAACTTCTGCTGGAAAGTTTCTCTTGAACAGGAAACAAAGTGAAAATTATTTTTTATTCTTTATATATACATTTATATATGGATGTTGACTGATTAACCTTTTAAGCACAAGTAGACATGATTACCATCCACTCGACTAGGGAAGGACCTTTATGCAACAAAAATATGGTAACTGTACATTCCTCACAAAATCTGGTAAGAATTTGTTAAAGTTTGTAAGTATCTTGTACAAAAAAGAATGATATTATTCTAATTATGTCTTTTTGATAAAAATGTAATTTATCTATAGTACTTATATGCACTCAAACTGTTCAATTAGTTTGAGTGTAAGGTGATTTTCATTTTAAGTATAAAAATACATAT
>NW_013670105.1:73028-75986 GCF_000517525.1 Limulus polyphemus | reverse complement strand
AATGTACAATGCAATGAAATAATTAAAATTGGGAAACAAAAAAAAAAGAACATACCTTTTCATTTTTTGTAGATTATCTTTAAAAATATTGTTTTGGTTATATTCATAATTTCAGATTTTTTCCTTTTCACATACAGTTAATTTTTAATGTTTTATTTCCCTTTCTTGTCCTTTACCATTTATTATTCATTTCAACACAAGTCAACAGTTCCATTGAGGCATATTATGGTGTCTCTGGCAGACATGCACAACACTTCAGAAAAATTTTCATTCACCATGTAATACCTTAAGCCTTGAGAATTGGCATAAAAGATTATGTATGTTTAAAAAATGTTTAACCCTTTCAATTATGCATTTCAATACATGATTAACTAAAGTATAAAAGTAAGACCTACCTAATACAATTTATCTTTATCTTTAACATATTTAGGTAAGAAACAACCATACAGTTGATCAAGCAGCCAACAATATTACAATTACAAAATAACAGTTGTTAGATTAAAGTGTAAAATGAGCTCTTTCTAATGACTATACACATGTGTATGTAACATCTACATGTAGGCTAGAAAGCCTTAAGAAATCTGTTGAAGGTGGGTGTGGCATCTGTCAGGGGTTGAAAAATGTATTACTTGCTTCAACTGCAATCATTCAGAGATATTTGAAATGTACAAGTCAAAAGGTTATGTAAGCATCTTATTGTCTAGACATACATCTACAACATTACCATTGTACTTTCGAAGATACAGAATGCCAAAGAAAAGAATTTTCATATTCACTTAACAATATATCTGAAGTTTTAAATAGTTTTTTGAAAAGTTTCTTTTTAAATAAAGGACTTAAACTTACATAACATAAAACTTCAAATCATAAAATACACTATAATGTTAATTTAATTCACATAAATTTATAGTAAAGGTGTTTAATGAAACTTTGAACATAACACAGTAACTTGTGCAGAAAAGGGTTTAAAGAGGTACCCATAGCAAAATGGTTAACAGTTGAATACCTTGAAACACAGCCCAACAGGTAAAGTGTCAAAGAAACACCAGAGTCACAAGGTAATAGCATTGAGACTCAAAAGTAAGAAAGATACCAAAGTAGATATTAAATCCTGATTAAAATAATTAGAAGAATGAGAATAACTTATAGTAATGAAGAAAAAGAAAGGCTGAAAACAAGACAAAATCACAATGTGCGGGTTAGAAAACTGGGGAGTGCTCGAAGGAAAAGAAAAGTGGAACAGACTCCTTCCCTCTAAGTATGGGTCAAAAATGTGATGGAAGAGTAATAGTGCAAGTTTTGAAAGAAATCCAATATCAGGTGAAAGATAGTAAAAGAATTAAGTGAAAAAATTATCACATGACAAAAGCATTCTTAGGTTTATTGGTAAAAGATTCAATACTGAGAATATGTAACATACTTGAGAGAAATGAAATGAGGATAGCAAAGTGTAATCAATATTAGTAGATCTAGCACTGCAGCAGACAAATCCAGCTATGCAGCCTCTGAAGTCAATTAAGCCTGAGCAAAAAAATGAAGTTCATCATAAACAAACAAAAATAGCAATGGTTATGCAAATTAAGTGTTCACACAATTATAATGCTACCTGCGAAATATTGGTCTACATTGAAATATCAAGAGCTGACATAGCATTTTCAATCTGCCCTGCACATTACCAGCAATTTGTATAAGTTATAAAATTATGATAATAGAAGAAATATTAGCATCAGAAAGAATGTTGAGGCAAAGTTAGCAGCACAAATGCCAACAAGAAAATGTAAGTTATGGTGGGAAAGCAGAGCTTATGTAAGATCTGGAAAGCAGAGCTTATGTAAGATCCGAAAAGCAGAGTTTATGTAAGATCCGGAAAGTAGAGCTTATGTAAGATCCCCTGAGGTGAGAAAGAAGAGAATTATGTGCACGCAACATATATTCTGGAATGCATAAAGGACTTTCAGAAATTCCTAGTCATATTTTATTGACAGCATGTGTTCAAACTCATCAAGGAAAGGAACTTTTCTTAGTTCTAAAGCAGCTTTATCTGATTTGAATTACCAACCACAATATTAAACTAACAAGAGATACATTCAAAAAACTGGCAAACTTACTAACCTATATATTAAACTATAACATCCACACCCACAGAGATAATTAAATTGAAAAACAAAATGTAAACTCTAAAATTTTGTATATTCATATATAGTTTTTGATTGTACTATGGAAAAATTATTGCTATTAACTCTCTCTCATTATGAGATCAGTCAAATCGACCAACTTTGTAACCATGGGTACTCATTACAGTCTACATATTATAGCTTTTAATACAGTACATGTATCTTCACAAACTTTCAGTAAACATCACAAGTTTTTTGTATACAAAAAAAAAGACATTTTTTAATTAGGATTTTTTTACTAAAGATTTGTCCGTGAATATATTGAGTCTTACTTTTTACTAGTCTGAATGCAAAGTTATTTTCATGTTAAGATTAAAAATACTTTTATTCATCTGAAAAATCTCAAATTTCATTTGTATAACCTCTAAAACTTCCTAAATTAATATAAAACTTTATATTTAATCTTTTATAACCTCTACCCTAACAATATATTTGATTCTTTAGCCTGTAGATAAATCATCAAAGTTTAATGAAAAGAAAAATTGTAAAATGGAAAATAAAATTAGCAGTTCTGTCGTTTTTTTTTTATCAATTATTGATCATGATGTTTCAAAGTATTTCTCTTGAGAGTTTCAACTACCAAACTTTTCACATATATTTTCTGTGTTTATTTTACTGAAGTAGAAATCTGCTGAAAGTAAAGCAACAAATCACAGCTTGTGTCATTAAATTTTTTGTGTGACACTGTAATGGAGTAGTGGGAGCCACGCTAGCAGATTTGCTAAATATACTGATATCTCAGCAAATCAAAGAGGTTGGAGATTCTTATTTCATATTCTGACTT
>NW_013670105.1:71564-72152 GCF_000517525.1 Limulus polyphemus | reverse complement strand
AGTCTCTCTTAGATCCCAAAGACTCAATTATGGCTGACAAGGGGTTTGACATTCAGGATATGTTTGCTCCCATGGATGTCACCGTTAACATTACGACTTTCTTCAAAAAGAAGAATCGAATGTCTGGCAAAAGTGTCCTGCGCGACAGACGGATATCCAGTAAGCGTGCTCATGTAGAACGCATTATTGGTCTCGCTAAGACATTTAAGATATTAACACATACGTTAAACCACACAAAGTCTGTCTTGGCATCCGATATAATCTATATTTTCTTCATGTTGATCAGTTTCAGGCCTTCGATTGTTCCCAGTGATGCTTAAGAAACAGTTTTCTTGCTGTTGGTTGTGTAATATTTACAGTAATTATTTGTATATCATTCGCTTTCTAAATACCCAGCTTGTGTTCAACTGTGTGCTTGGTGGTGGCAGGTCACCACCAAGCACACAGCTGAACACAAGTTGAGTATTTAGACATTTGCTTTATATATAAAACTCACATGAATTGAAGTTATACCATTAGCTGTGGCTATTCTTATAAGCAGCAATGTTGTATTGTGTAAAAAAAAATTAATGTATCTGTTTTTCTATG
>NW_013670105.1:62778-70790 GCF_000517525.1 Limulus polyphemus | reverse complement strand
ACTATAGATAGTAATGCACTTAATAATTTTTATTTAATTAGATAATGCACCAAAGAATATAGACATGCAAAATGTAGACAAATTCACTTACCTCTCAAATTTTTCTGGCTTTCTAACTATGCAACAAAACCCGTTACAAATTCATCCAAGCTAGTCGTTAACTTTCCCACAGGAATTAATCTTGTACTGTGAGTGAAATTGACAATATTCTGTTCAGAATACAATGTTATACAATACATCATTTGATAGATGAAAACCTTGACGTTCTATTGGTTATAGGTAATGTATAATGAAATGTAAGAGAGAACTATCAACGAATTGTGAAAGAGAGGATATGACAGGTGGGTGTGGCAGGAGGGGTCTGATTTTCTATTCGATAGCTCTGTAACCAAACAAAATTGAAGACTATAAAAATTATGGTTTGTCTGAGCAATGACGATTTTATAGAGTAATTTACATTTAATTTCTTACTTTTTCGAGGGGTGATGGATAAAATAGGGATGATGACATGCTAAGACAAAATATGTAACGTGGGTCACACTAGTAGAAATTTAGGATATTTGTTAATATTCCCCTGTAGATTTAAGAACTTAAAACTTGTATACTATTAAAATATAGCTTATTAGCTAAGATTTTATGCTATTCTGTTGTTCGTCCTTCGAAGTTCGAAGAAGACCACGACATCATTTGGTCTATCTGTGGATACGGAGATGGCTCAGGAGTCCTATCCGAGCCAGGAAGTACCTTTTTTTTTTGATGCTATTCTAATTGGTATAACATAAACAAAAAGTAGTTTAATAAAAGTTTGAATGCAAGACACTAAAACCTTGTGTCATGCACAGTAAAGGATACGCGAAGCAATAGGTTTAAGCACTGTACATCTTGTATGGTAGCCATAATAAAATATAAATTGACCAATAAGAAAAGAGGAGATGCTATTTGATATACATAAATTGACATTTGGAATTTTTTCTTTATATTTTTTCTTAACTTAAGAAATTAAATTATTTATAATATTAAAATTTGAATTATAAACTACATTTTGATAACAATTTCATTTACATACAGTGATAATGAAGTTATTTAATAAAATTTTGAAAATAATTATCTAAAAAGTTGTGACCTGCACTCTTTAACCTGCCCATAGCAATAAGCCTAACATTACAGTTCAAACAGTAACATGCATCTCATAAGTTTGTTTGTAGAGTTTGCAGGTTGGAGGCTATCCTAATTAAAGTAGAGGCAATAATTAAAGAGAAGTGTAAACTGTAGGAAATAGCAGCAGGATTTCAAAAGGATCATTAGCTTTACATGTAAGGGACACATCAGCTAATAATGATATTCAGGAAGTTAGAAATAGTACTATTAGGGCTAAAAGTAGTGGATTTCATTGTAATGAGCAGGTTCTATTGAGCAACAAATTTCAGCCCTTGGCTTGTGCAGCTGAGGAACTAATGGAAGGAAAGAAAACAAAAGGGGCAGAGAAGGATGTGAATGATAAACTTCATTATAATTATGGGTGATTCTTTGACAAGATATGTGGATAGCATAGTCTGTGGAGTAAATAGGGGGGAAAATAATTACATTATGCTACCCATGGGCATGGGTGAAGGATACAACTGACGGAGCAGAGGATATAATAAAGTGGGCTAGCAAAGATGCAGTTTTTGTTGTGAATGTAGGGCTAATGATGTAGGGAAAGGTTGGCTAGAGGAACTAATTAATACGTACAAGGGGTTGAATAAAGGCATTTAAAGAAAAAGGCCATAACTTAATTTTTCCAGGAATACTACCCACAATTAATTGCGGGAATGAAGTTATAAGTCGGTCACTAGGACTAAATGCTAGGCTGAGGTTAAAATTTAAAGATGAGAAATTGGCTAATTGGACTTGTGAGATCAGTTTAATGGGAGAAGGGAGCTTTTTTGAACAGATGATTTACACTTATATAGAGTAGGGACTTGTTTGTCTGTAAGGACTATTAATTCAACTCTAAGGGAAATTTCAAACTAAGACTAGACAGTGGTGAGGGTCATGATAAACTAAATGCAAAAAAAATAAGATGTAGAAAAAAGTTTAGCAAAGGAAATTAGTATAAAAGTAGTTCTAAAGGTAGTTTAATTGTCGTTATTGTAATGCTAGAAGAATAAGAAATAAAATAGATGACTTTATATCACTTTAAATAACTGAAACATGTTTAAATGTAGATGATTTTGATGACAGAAATTTCTTTAAAATACAGGGTTACAGGATATTTAATAGGGATAGACATCAACAGAGATAAACAAACTTACTAAACAAAATATTAAACTACAAATAAAGACATCAACAGGGATAAAATAATTAGACTACAATAAAGACATCAACAGGGATAAAAAACTTACTAAACAAAATATTAAACTACAATAAAGACACCAACAGAGATAAAATATTAAACTACAATAAAGACATTATACAGTAACAGCTAAGAACATTATACACTAAAAGATAGGAACATGATACACTAAATAGGAAAATAGATGAATAAGTTGTTGAAATAGGAATTTTAGTTCTTCTAATAGCTGTTTATGTCGAGTTTAAGTGTATATTCATAGTGACAAACACTGTTCTAATAGCAACGTGTAGTGCAATTCACTACTTGTTTTAAAGTTTATATTAAATGTAAATAACATAATTTATTTTTATCTTTGTAGGTGTTGTTTGTGCTACTGAGGCTGCACTTGAAAGCCTTCATTTGGGAACTGTGAAAGGGAAAAGTGTGGCGATCCAAGGAGCAGGAGGTATTGGTAAGTTGGTTGGCTCTTTGGATGTCAGTATTGTAGTTTAATAATTTATTTGGTAAGTTTGTTTATCTTTGTTAATGTCAGTATTGTAGTCTAATATTTTGTTTAGTAAGTTTCTTTAGTCTGTGGATGACAGTACTGTAGTTTAATATTTTGTTTAGTAAATTTGTTTATCTCTGTTGATATCTTTATTGTAGTCTAATATTTTATCTCTGTTGATGTCTTTATTGTAGTTTAATATTTTGTTTAGTAAGTTTGTTTATCTCTGTTGTTGTCTTTATTGTAGTTTATTATTTTGTTTATCTCTGTTGATGTCTTTATTGTAGTTTAATATTTTGTTTAGTAAGTTTGTTTATCTCTGTTGTTGTCATTATTGTAGTTTAATATTTTGTTTATCTCTGTTGATGTCTTTATTTACATGATACACTAAAAGATAGGAACAGGATACACTAACAGGGAGGAACATTATACAGTAACAGCTAAGAACGTAACAGCTAGGAACATGATACACTAACAGCTAGGAACAGGATACACTAACAGGGAGGAACTTAATACAGTAACAGCTAAGAACATTATACACTAGAAGATAGGTGTATCATGTTCCTATCTTTTAGTGTATAATGTTCCTATCTTTTAGTGTATAATGTTCTTAGCTGTTACTGTATAATGTTCTTAGCTGTTACTGTATAATGTTCCTCCCTGTTAGTGTATCAAGTTCCTAGCTGTTACTGTATCATGTTCCTATCTTTTAGTGTATAATGTTCCAACCTGTAATAGTGTTACTGCTTAAATTTTTAATTATCAGTAAAATCCAATCATACAAGTATCATCATAAGGATTATTTCATATCCTATTATGGCTTAACTTTTTAATTATCAGTAAAATCCAATCATACAAGTATCATCATAAGGATTATATTATATCCTATTATGGCTTAACTTTTTAATTATCAGTAAAATCCAATCATACAAGTATCATCATAAGGATTATATTATATCCTATTACTGCTTAACTTTTTAATTATCAGTAAAATCCAATCATACAAGTGTCCTCGTAAGGTTTTTTTGTTTTATACAACATAAATTACAAAGAATAATAACAACAAAATATAAATATCATAGCAATATATATAATTTATCTTCAGCTTCAGAGATGCAAAGCTATACTTTGTTACTCAGAAACTCCATTTTAAAACCAGTTTCATTACTGAGCACGGAATTCACAGAATAAGTCTATACACTAATGAAAAAGGGAAAGTAAAGTTTCTGAAACTTAAAGTGTACATTAATCTTTATGTATTGTTTCTTAAACACAGTACTCACTAGAAAACACATTTTCATAACATATGCAGACTAACATATTACATGCAGTTTAAACCAACTGGTGGTTAATGAGATGATTTCACTGATTGGGTTGGATTTGCAGATTTGTTGTTACCTCATGTGAAAAACGATAATAAGCCTTGAATTTGCTTTAATCTCTATGTTACCTAATGTGAAAAATGATAATAAGCCTTGAATTTGCTTTAATCTCTGTGTTACCTAATGTGAAAAGGATAATAAGCCTTGAATTTGCTTTAATCTCTATGTTACCTAATGTGAAAAAGATAATAAGCCTTGAATTTGCTTTAATCTCTATGTTACCTAATGTGAAAAAGGATAATAAGCCTTGAATTTGCTTTAATCTTTATGTTACCTAATGTGAAAAAGTTTAACAAGCCTTGAATTTGCTTTAATCTTTATGTTACCTAATGTGAAAAAGGTTATAAGCCTTGAATTTGACTTTAATCTTTATGTTACCTAATGTGAAAAAGGTTATTAAGCCTTGAATTTGCTTTAATCTTTATGTTACCTAATGTGAAAAAGGTTATTAAGCCTTGAATTTACTTTAATCTCTATGTTACCTAATGTGAAAAAGGTTATTAAGCCTTGAATTTGCTTTAATCTTTATGTTACCTAATGTGAAAAAGGTTATTAAGCCTTGAATTTACTTTAATCTCTAGAGTATAGAAAAGCTGCTACCTCTTCCCAGAAGGTTTGCTGCATTTACTGACCCACCAAGGTCTCCTGGAATACTGACCGTCCAACGGGTGCGGGAATGAACGTTGGTCATGTCGGAAATGTTCACACCAATATCAATACCTGTAACTGATGAGAAACACAGCTAAATCTACATTCTATTGTAAGTCTTAGCCTTTTTGTAAACACATAACACAAAAAAGTACAATATTCAGGTAGAAATTTCAATGCAAACATATATATATATATATATACTGATATGGAGAAAAACAGAATTTAGTTTTCATCTCAAGGATATGACACCTAAGAACAACAAAGAATCATTATCTACATATTAACAAATCTTGTTTGCATTGAGGTGTATGTGAATTAACTGACTAAGTGGTTATCTGCTCTTATAAAAGAAAATGTTCCCAAGAAATACTAAAATTTCTCAAATACTGCATAACATTTTAATGAAAACATCATTAACTGTGAGGGTACCCAACAATGCATTCTAAGCATTACAAATAAGAGTAGAATATTTAATTAGCTATATTCACTACTGGGTTAGTTATTAATCTAGGTTTCTTATTTTGATTGGAAGTTAATATTAATAACATTGCTATCACTAATGATAAGTTAGTGAAGTTGAAGATCAGTTATGGATTCACAACAACTAGAAAACTAAATTTAAATATTAATATAATGACTACCCTTCTCATACTATAATAGGGCTCTGTTGGAAGGTTCACTCACCTGGCAGGAATTTTAAAATAGCTCTAAAAATTCGTCAGGCAGCATTCAAGCACTGATCAATTTTTTTATTATTGTTAAGAAAAATCATTCAACAATGTTTGAATAGTAATCACGCATTAAAAGTCATTTAGAAGGAAAAATTGTGTTTGATCTTTTGATTTGTTTAATCCCAATTACTTAAACAAAAGTTGTTGTATTCAAGAAAAAAAATACACACACACCACAAAAATGTTATACATAGCAGCTACTTTCTTGGATTGGGGCAAACTATTATGGTGCAGCATAGGGGTATGTTTAGTAGCTGCATTGCTTCAATAAAGTGTATTGAATGACAAGTGTACAAAACACAAGAGAATTTCTATGGTAAAATAAGTATGAAACATAAAATATTTGTGGACACTATTAACTTTAACAATGAAAAAGGAGTGTCAGTGTAACTTTACACTCCCCCCTTCCCAAGGTGCATATTTAATTAATCAACAGTGTTGTTTAAAAACATCTGACTGATAATAACACTATCTGTTTTAGTTGATTGTCTATTTGTTTGAAGTTAAGCACAAAGCTACATAATGAGCTATCTGTGCTCTGTCCACCACGGATATCGAAACCCGGTTTCTAGCGTTGTAAGTCCACAGACATACCACTGTGCCACTGGAGGGCCTGTTGTAGTTGAAGGTTCATACTTGTTTTCTAATCAAACTGTCAGTGTTACCCTGTTTTGTTTTGTTGTTTATTTATTATTAGATATGTTTAATCAACAATAGTATGTTAAAAAGACTATGACTGTTAAGCTGCTTGGAATAGTAACTGTTAAATAAAGGTTTGCTTTGATTAAGTCAGCTGCAGTTCCTTTAATTGGCTCAACAGGGTGCTCTTGCAATGCAAGCTTATTACATGTAGCTATATGAGTATCATACATATGTTTACCTAATCAACATGTATTTCTTATTTACTTTTTAAATATAAAAATATCATTACTGTTTGGTGTGACGAATTTTTCAACTAGATTAAACACTGAAGGATTTTCAATCAAATATAAACTAGTGGTTATAGTGATGACATCAGTAAATTATGTAAAATTCTAATTTTCCTATACTGAATAAATATTTCTGTTAGGTACTTACCTCATCTCACATAAATAGCTATTCTTGTTAAGTGGTGCTCTCTATATGCAAAAATGTTTTTTGCATGCTACAAGCCTTGAGCACCCACGTACCCTACGATCAACGTGGTTCAACTGTGTCTCATATGTAAATTGTCATACAACAACCCTCTACCAATAGGAGTGCGACACACACTCCTGATGTATGTGACCCTTCTATTCAATTCTATCGAACTGTCACATCGAGTTTTGGCAGAAAATGGATGCACCTGTTTTCAATGGGGAGAAAGGATAGGAAGTGTAAGAGGAGGTAAGTATCTACTGGAAATATGTTTTCAGTATAAGAAAATTAGAACTTCCAATACGGTACATCATCTCCCCTCACATAAATAGCTAGAATCCCACATTGAATAGGTGGAGGGATTGGTGCGAGGAAAAACAAAGAAGCATTCGAAGAACACCCTAAAAGAGTAGATTCTTGCATTAGAGTATCATATGTGGGAGACTGCACCACTTCTATACCAGGTATACTCTTCACTCAGTGTAGAAAGAAGTGTCACAGACATGAGCAGAAAATGGGAGGAGCACATCCAAACGGGAGAGAACAATGGTTGGATAGGGATTCGAACCACAATATATCGGAATCTCAATCCAATAGAGTACATTAATGTAGGAGAGAGTAAAAGCATGTGCCCCTAGGCGTAGAGTGGCTAGAGCACAACAGACCATACACAGTTAGTCAATTGCATCCAAAACCCAGCTGCCAGAAATCAACATCCACATTGGGGTAGGAAAGAGAATCATACTGCCAGCAAGTCAACTACAATCCAAAACCAAGACATCTGGTGGGGATATGAAAGAGGATTATAGTGTTGTCATCTCAAGTTCAGCAGAAGAGAGGGAATTTCACAGTCCCCCAATTTGTGAAGGGATACATGACAGCAAAGTCATAAATTGTTTGACAAATCCAGGAACCCAACATCTAGACAGTCGTCATAATAAAAATGTCTCTTCAATGGAAACTAACCCATTAAAAACCATCTGACAGAAATCACCCCCAACTCAATAACATCCTCAGTATATGAAAATCATTGAGGGATAGCAGGTGAGGAAGAACTGTATTAACCTGCAAGTTCAACATTACCCAAAACACAGGTGGAGGGGACAAGAGTATAAATGAGTGAGAAACAGAGACACTTATAATACATGTGGGAGGACTTATACTGATTGGTTCAGCTCTGAATCCAAAACCCAGCTATTGGGCACTGACATCCATGTGGGGGTAGGATGAAAGATACCAACTGAAGGGGCGAACTGCAATTATGATGGCTCACTCTATAGCTAAAACATCCCCCAGATAAACCCATACAG
>NW_013670105.1:59774-62292 GCF_000517525.1 Limulus polyphemus | reverse complement strand
GTATTAACCTGCAAGTTCAACATTACCCAAAACACAGGTGGAGGGAACAAGAGTATAAATGAGTGAGAAACAGAGACACCTATAATACATGTGGGAGGACTTATATTGATTGGTTCAGCTCTGAATCCAAAACCCAGCTATTGGGCACTGACATCCATGTGGGGGTAGGATGAAAGATACCAACTGAAGGGGTGAACTGCAATTATGATGGCTCACTCTATAGCTAAAACATCCCCCCAGATAAACCCATACAGAGATGGAGCATCAGATTGGAGGACATCCCGTCGTCTACACCAGCAGAACACCAATGTCCTACTCTCAATTGAATGGTGTTAACAATATTTGTACCATAAATAAGTATCACATTCAGGAGGATGACTTCATGGTTCACCACCCCAATGGCTTAGAACAGGAAAGTGGTAAGAACTCCCATATTCCACTGGAATAAAAATTGGGGAGAAAATGCAGTGGAGAGTACAAAGGAACATCAACCCAAAAGACAGTACAATGAGTGACCACAAAAACCCTATTTTGAAAAGCAGACCATACCTGATTTAATCAATCGGAGGTATGGCAGGGATGGACAACTATCCCCTTCTGCTTTACCCGTGAAGTGCATGGATGAGTACAGTCTGGAACAGGCATATTAATGAAGTAAATATATTGTGAGGAAAAACCTACAAGTGATCTTGTGAAACACCCCATCTTAACAGTGAGCATTTTATGGCCAATGAAATTATAAATATGAAGTCAACATGGCCTGACAGTGCTGATTTGACTATTTGAAGCATTCCTGGTCAGGCACCACTTGCCATAGAGCAGGATCCATACAGTAAAAATGAAAAAGAAAGGGAAAAACCCCTGAGAAAGAACATATAGATATACAAAAGATAAGTTACCAAATCACACCCTCACTGATGTCTGAAGAATGGCAACAGGCAGAGGATAATAACCTGACAATGAAGAAACAGCAATCCAATGCAGATAGTGAGATATGAACATTTGGGGTGTATTCCACATCCTCAATTGAAGAATTTCCTTCAAGGGACAACAGAGATGAGATGCCAGGGGAAAGGTAAGGTGCTCTGATGAGAAGATACCTGGAACAAATTATAGGAGGAAGAAGAAGACAAGAAAGAATAAGTCAATCAGTTTCAAAGCCAAACCCAATTGGTCATGGTGAAAATGGAAGGAAAGGAAATCGGCGAGGAGTTACCCTCACAATCTGCTGAAGTTTTGGGAAGGAAATATCAATCTGAATAAAGGAGAATATATGGAGAATGATAAAGAGTAAATGAAATGTCAATGGCAAATAAATCCAACCGACGATGTTCATTGGCCATTAGCAAATAAGTCTTAAGGGATAAGTGAGAAATCGAGCACAAAGTAAGGCAGTAAGAATCACACTGACATCCCAATCTGGAAGGACTGCATGCCGAGTTGAACAAGGAATCTGGAAGGAATGTAACAATAGGGAAAGGATAGGAGAGGTAAAAACTTTACGGTACCAGGAAAAATTAAAAGTTTGGGATAAGGCAGCCCAATAACATGACACAATATACAAGTTAGAAAAGATCAAAGACCTGTTGTAGTATGGACAAAGGAAGAAAAGAGCTTTTGTTGCATATTGTACAAGTTAGAAAAGATCAAAGACCTTCTGTGGTAGCATAAACAAGTAAAAAATTGCAATTAACTTACTGATTCAGCATTACTGTAAAAAAAGAGAAAAGGAAATGCATACAATATACACCAATACATTACAAAAAGATACATCCTAACATGTTGTGACCTTAACATCACACAAGATAAAAGTAGAAAAATACACTACATGACAAGTTTTTATAATATCTTGAAAAAAAGACAGATCAAGTTGGTGAAAATCAAATTCAACTAGTAATGAAGCCATCATCAGGCTAGATTGTTTTTTTTATTTCTGTACATTTGGATTCCAAAATTATATAAAATGCTCATGATATCTTTACTAGTATAAATATATGTTTTTAACTACTGTATGTTCAAATCTTAAATTAAACAATATGGTCAATATACCTTAACTGGTATGTATGTATATATATATATACACACAATTAAATAGTGTATTTGTTTTCAACTAATCAACATACATTATAAAACTTTTGTCAGTTGCATTCTCTTTAATTTTGTATGTTTAAACTTTGGTAAAATAATAATTCTATCTTTAATAAAGGAAGAACTTACTATAACATCCATTCAAGGAGGAGACGAAGTCTCCAAAATCAAAGAACAGCTTCTGCCTAAATTCTGGTTGCAAACTTTGTCGATTAGGTGGTTCAGATATAAGTCCTTTACCACCACCAATCCTATTTGTGATAAAATATATACAAAATATTAATTCAGTTATGCAAAACAAGCCAATTTTTTTTTTTTATTTGTGGGTGTTTAAAAATGAGAAAAGTAATCTAAGTTATGACCGTTCACCCACAAACACACACACACACACATATATATATATATATATATATATATATATACACACACA
>NW_013670105.1:57575-59543 GCF_000517525.1 Limulus polyphemus | reverse complement strand
GCCAAAGTTGGTGGGATGAGCCCGAAATCTGTTCAATGGATTCTCCACAGATTGGGTTATCGTTACAGCGCAGCTAGACGGAAACCCTTATTAAGACCTGCCAACATAGTGAGACGAAAGAAGTGGGCAAGTGATATGATGACTAAGCCTCTGAACTTTTGGAAGACTGTACTGTTCTCAGATGAATCAAGATTCCCTCAATTTTTGGACAGTGGAAGGATATGGGTCTGGAGAATGCCTCACCAAGAGTTTTGGCCCAACAGATTGCAGCCAACTGTGAAGCATGGTGGTTTCAGCATGATGGTTTGGGTTGGTGGGAGATCGAGCATAGTGGAGTGCGTTGGCAACATAAATTTTGCAAAATATGTCCAATTATTGGAGGAAGGACTCTTGCCACTTTATTCCTCGGGTTTCGTAGACAAGAACACAACGTTGTTCCAGGAAGATAGAGCACCGTGTCACACTGCTAGAAACACCCAAAAGTGGCAGGAAGAAAATGGTATCCAGAAGTTGCCCTGGCCGAGCCAATCTCCTGACATGAACCCCATCGAAAACCTCTGGGCCATACTCGACTGGCAAGTCAAGAAACAACCAAAAGAACCAACTTCGAAGAGCTATCTACTCCAAATTTTGAAGCAAGAGTGGGCAAAAATCCCACAATCTAAAATTGACGAGATGATTCTCACGATACCCCAAAGGATCAACGAAAAATTGAAAACATGGTATGTAAATATTTTCATAATCTTACATTACAGCCTTTTTTGTATACCAGAAGTGACATCAACTCACACTGAAGATTCTGTTACACCATGACATTAGTCTTTTGATAAATACATCACAAGTGACATCAACTTATGTTGGAAATCCTGTGATAAACATGCCATAAGATGTCATAAAATTGAAAACATGGTATGTAAATATTTTCATAATCTTACATTACAGCCTTTTTTGTATATCAGAAGTGACATCAACTCACACTGAAGATTCTGTCACATCCTGACATTACAGCCTTTTGATAAATAACATCATGAGTGACATTAACATAAGATCATAAAATATAAAACATATGAATTTTCATAACTTAACATTACAGCCTTTTGTTATGAGCCTCAAGGTAAAACTAGCAGAATATCCTCTATATCAAGATATGAACAATTAATTACATTAATTAAAACGGTAAGATATCTTATTGTACTTGTGCTAAAACTCTTTGAAAATCTCATACACACATTCTAGTATCTAAATACAGACCTGGATAATTGAACATGCATTTTTATCAAACAATTCATCTAACTGTAACAACATTTCAAAACACTTTTTTATGAAAAAGATAACAGAAATTTCCCCTCACCATAACCCAGCCAGAGCTGACTTGATGCCTAATCGAGTAGACAACCGTAAGCCTTCCTGTAAATAATTTTCCATGGAATGGTACTCTAACATTCGAATTCCACCACACTGAAAATACAAAAGTAATTCATATTGATGGGAGCCCACTCAATAATGTGACTGAAAAACATTATCTTGGTTAACAATGGATAAGTCACTCAAATCATCAAAGCAATGCTTTGTTACTAGTAGTAAAGCTAATAGAACATTAGGGTGTATTTACAAGTACAATAATTGCAAGTCAAAAGAGTAATTATCTCTAATCAAATCACTAGTTAAGCCTCACTTGGAATACTGTGCAATTTTGTTGTCTTTAGCTAAGAAAGGATATTAACATATTCCTAATAGAAAGAAAAGGGTAGCTACAATTAAAAAACCAGGTTGGCTCACAAAGGGTACGAGATAAAATTAAAGACATCAAAAAATTTAGGAAATTTAAATTGACTGGTATGACAGAAAACTTAGAAGATTATACAAGATCAAGAAAGTTGGTGACACAGAAAATTAGGACATCAAAAAGGATGTATGAGAAAAAGTTAGCTGAAAATGTAAAAATTAATATTAAGGATTTCTTTAAAT
>NW_013670105.1:55680-56633 GCF_000517525.1 Limulus polyphemus | reverse complement strand
AAAATCTTGCCTTACAAATCTTTTAACATTCTTTGAAAAGGTTACTGCTTATGTAGATGAGGGTAAGGGTGTAGATTTGGTGTATCTCGATTTTCAGAAAGCATTTGACAAGGTGCCACATTAAAGGCTTGTAAAAAAATTAGCTCTAGGGTTGTGGGGGATAAGTTAGTAAATTGGATAGAAGAGTGGCTGGATGGAAGAAAGCAGAGGGTTGTTACAAATGGAGATCAGTCAAACTGGATTAATGTCACAAGTAGGGTACTTCATGGCTCAGTCTTAGGACCTTTGCTCTTTTTAATTTACATCAATGACATAGATGTAGGAATGATCAATAAATTACTTATATTTGCAGATGATATTAAGGTATTGTGTGTTGCTAGCTGTGAAGAGGATGCTGCTGATTTATAAAAGGATTTAGATAATTTGGGGAGTTGGGCCAATAAATGGCAGATAGATTTTAATTATAATAAATGCAGGATAATGCATGTGAGTTATCATAATTTAAATTATAAGTATGATTTGTATGAGAACAACTTTAATAGTGTTATGAAGGAAAGGGATCTTGGTGTAATAGTCGATCAGTCTCTAATACCATCCAAACAGTGTGCTGTTGCTAGTGGTATGGCAAATAGGATTTTAGATTGTATGTACAGAAATACTGAATACAAGTCTAAAGAAGTTATACTTTCATTGTACAGGTCACTGGTTAGGCCACATTTGGAATATTGCATTCAGTCTTGGGCTCCTTACCTTAGGAAGAACATTGAATTGTTGGAAAGGGTTCAGAGAAAGGTTACTAGAATGGTGCCTGGGATAGAGGGGGTTGTCATACTGTTTTCTCTTGAAAAAAGGAGAGTTAAGGGGGATCTGATTGAGGTATCTAAGATTGTAAAGGGAATTGATAGTGTTGATGTGTCATCTTTTTTATATTTAACAATGAGAATAGTTGGACT
>NW_013670105.1:51109-55124 GCF_000517525.1 Limulus polyphemus | reverse complement strand
AAGCCCGGAAAATAAAGCGGAGTGATAATTGCAGATAGACAGATAATTGAGTCAAGTGAGCGGTAGTGACCGTAAATAAAGTACGTGAATCGTTGTGCATTATAGCGTGTGTTGAAGTTAAAGTGACTGTGGAAATTCTGTGTATTGCAAAGTTGTATTGAGAAGAAATAAACTAATTTTATTTAAGAAAGGATTTGTGTCGCTGAAGTTCCTCGGGAAGAGTTCATACCGGAAATTAACAAACGACCAGAGACGTAACAATTGTTTTTCATAAGAAAAATGCAGTGTAAATATACTTATATACAATATACAAAATTATATAATACTATTGTATATTATAATAAGTATGTAATAATATAAACATATGTTATTTATCTTTTTAGCAATAATAATATTATACTACATATTATGATTTATTATAATATTGTTACGTCTCCGTTTGTTAATTAACTTTCCGTAACTTTGTTCCGACAAAACTTAAGCGACATAAGTGCTTTCTTGATAAAACTGGTTTATTCTTTCCGAATATAACTTTACCGATACACTCAACTTCAACAATCGCGCTAAAACAACGCTATAACGAACTTCAACAATACTCTTACTGCAGATCAATTACTCACTGTCTACACACACATTACATTAATCTCCCGTCACGTTGTCACCCTCCTTTATGTACCAGTCTACCCTCCATCTAGTAAATACTAGAGCATTCGCCAAGATACGGGATAGTTCTAGAAACGTGGCGTCACACCAGTCATGTGACTCGCTGACGCAACAATATCATTCATGTTTCTTATAGCAGTAGTACAGCACACTGTTTTGCACTCGAAACTGTTAACACAAGGGCCTACGTTTTTTTTTTTTTTTTTTTTGTTTATTATTTGTGCTGTATTCATGGATTTGATAAGATCACTCTCAATCTTGGTACATGACAAGTTTACCAAGCTAAGTATGGGTTCCTCGGTGGCAATTCCCAAACTTTTTGACAAGTAATTTGTCAAGTCCATTCACTACTCAAATCATCACTGATTTGTTGTTACTTCTGCTTCAAAGTATTCTACATGGCCACAGTGTTCAGGTTCTGATCATTAATAAAACGGTGAGATGACTCTGCACATCATCGTACTACTGAAACAAGATGTTGGTGTGCAACAAAGTTATACTGCTGTAATGTTGTTGTAATCCATCGTGCAAACACACATGCTAGGTATTTTAAGTTCTTGAGCAATTTCAGTGATAAAATAATATGTGAAGTCGCTACTAATTATTAAGTTAGGCTTATCGTTACTTACGTGTAAAACTTGTATATGGACTCTTATGAATTTGTAAATTACATTGTTTTGGGGCTATGAGAGGTCATCATTTTCTGGTTTGACTCCAGTGCTTTAAGTTTATCTGTTTAGCATGTCATGTTGACTGATGAATTCTGCAACGAGTCCATCCCATTTGATTCTAGGTTATAGACAATGGCTTTCATTCTATGATAGACTGTATAGAAAGCCCGATAATATGCATGGATTTCGTTTCTCCTATTACATTGAGCTTACTTCAATAATCAAAATGAATTCAGTATTCATTGGCCAAAGCTGTCGCTTTGTTCATAACAACTTATATCGTCGGCAGTCCTTTACGAGCGAAGACGACGTCTCCTAGGGTGAATGTGTTCTCATGTGATTGAATAGCCCAATTCGAGATTTACATTGTTTGAAACACCTCTGGCAGACAGTGTTCAAAGGAAGATGTCGTCGCAAAGAAGGGTTGGCTACTTCTTCTTTCCTCTTCTGTTGTTTCTGTTTCTTGTTTTCTCGTCGATCAGTTTCGAATGCTTCGTCACATGATTGATTAGACGACGGCAACGGGAACGGTCAGATGCATCCTCCTCCCATATCCAGGTCCCACAGTCCTGTCCCTGTTACCACTTCCCTATCACCGCGGGACATGTTTATGGCCCAAAAGAAGCCTGTGCGTGACGTCTTTTACAATGGGGATAGCGGGCACAGACGCTAACCACACTACTTTGGCAGGTCAGTACCGGTGTACAAATGGCATGGACAACCAAGAACAACTTATATAATACAAGATCAAACAAAGTTCAGGCAACAGAAGTATCCATCGAAAACAAAAATTCAGATTCGCATATTTTCAAAGGCATGTACAAAGTTATGGTCATTCCTGAATTAATCAGACTGGCTATCAATATAGGATCCACCAGTTTAAACTAATTGGAGCAGCAGCCAGAAATTTTTCTTAACCCTCCTGTTGTTCGTTGGCAGTAAGTAAGTTAAAAAGAAAACAGATAAATTATGATAAAACAACGAACCCATGTGGCCGTACCTATCGGTCAATCTAGTACACATTTTGTATATATAAAAGGAATGGGCCCCCCAATGGCACAGCGGTATGTCTGCGAACTCACAACGCTAGAATCCGGTTTTCGATACCCGTGGTGGGCAGAGCACAGATAGCCCATTGTGTAGCTTTGTGCTTTACTTCAAATAGGCCCGGCATGGCCAGGTGGTTAGGGCGCTCGACTCGCAATCTGAGAGTCGCGGGTTCGAATCCCCGTCACACCAAACATGCTCGCCCTTTCAGTCGTGAGGACGTTATATATGTGACGGTCAATTCCACTATTCGTTGGTAAAAGAGTAGCCCAAGAGTTGGCGGTGGATGGTGATGACTAGCTGCCTTCCCTCTAGTCTTACGCTGCTAAATTAGGGACGGCTAGCGCAGATAGCCCTCGTGTAGCTTTGCGCGAAATTCAAAAAACAAACAAACAAACAAATAATAAAAGGAATGAACAATGATTAACAGAAAATATTATTGCATGATCGTATTTTTTACAGATTGCTTTCTAATTTTTATAGCTGTTTAGTCATCACATAATCATTTTGTACTTTTATTAGACCCCAAAGTACTTTAGATTTTATGTGAACGTAAACATTAATTTAATAAAATTAATTTATCTGAAATTTAAAAACATTTTTTGATAGAGGGAGCTTTGGCAAAGGACTCACTTTAGTTGCTGTTCGTATTCGACTTGTGTAATATCAGTAACTAATTCTACAAGTTTCTAATTTTATTTTTAAGGATTATATTAAAATGAATATTCGATGCGCGAAGGTAATTTGCATCTTGTATTATTGTTTTGTCTATGTTATATTTATGACTGTATGCTAATAATGTAATGAGACTTAGAGACTATTATTTTACTTTAAAATTTAAACGAAGCACCTATTTACTCCGATGAGACAGTGGCAATTAAATTTTAAAACTAAAACTACGATAACGCTGCAGACACCGACAACAGTAAATTTAACTACAGCCTACAAGGGGAAATCCCAAGCACCTCGCAACAGTAATGCCACGCACGTCCTAAATAACTCTATGCTTGACAAATGTAGTAGTACATCATCACATAAACATTTTTAGTTTTACCATAGCTAATAACCTACATTTATTACAAGTTACAACTGCATGATATCAGTTAATATATCTACGACCATAGTGTACACAATCACACTGTAGCATGTATAGTTAAGCTGTGATGAATTGATTAATTCATCTGAGTACTTTTTACAATTTTGCAATTATGCTTTTTTATACTATGGTCTTTGCCAGTCTAGCTGTTAAAGATGCAAAACAATTTACCAAAAGAAGAAAAGGCTGTCTTCAATGTGTATCTCTCAATATTCTTCCTTGCTACTGCTACTAGAATCAATCAGCTCATGATTACTAACATCGTCAATTTAGTGATAAATCAATTGAACTACTGATGTCCGTGTCAATAGCTTTTCTATAGCAGTGACTTCCACCAGTGGGTTGAAGTAGTAAGTTAGTGGCTTTTATTGCCATCTTTCTGTTGGTGCCAATAGCAAAAGCCAAACTTGAATTAGTTAACAATTGAGTTATTCTTATTATAGATAAAAGTATTTAGTCTTTTTTTTTTTTTAGGCTATTTAGAGTTGCAGCTTATGCAGTGCATGTGCTGTAGCTAGTACTATAGTGGTGATAACCT
>NW_013670105.1:41598-50127 GCF_000517525.1 Limulus polyphemus | reverse complement strand
GTCTTTTTTTTTTTTTTTAGGCTATTTAGAGTTGCAGCTTATGCAGTGCATGTGCTGTAGCTAGTACTATAGTGGTGATAACCTCATAGTTTTGGAAGTCACAAAAAACATCAACATTTACTGTATATCAATGGGATAAGGACTCAGTGTTACAAATACAATATTGGATGGTTGATAATTAAGTTTGAACTCCTTGACTGCAGCAGCAGTATTTATTCCCTCTGGGAAATTAGTTTAGTTGCTGTTATCAGTTTTGTTATAATGTTAAAGTTTTTACCACATAGTTTTGAGGCAACTAAAGCAGGTTGTTTGGGATTTTACAGTAGATTCCTTTGTTTTCTGATTTAATGTGTACTCACCTTTTACTTTTACTAGCAGTCTAACATTCAAAAATTGCTTGTATTACAATTTTATGCCAATTTCTTTTAGTTATACAAGTTATTCATCTTTAAACATGACTTATGAGACTGAACAGACCTGAATAATTTGATTTGACAAAATTATTCTACTTCCCACTCTTGGAACATGTTATGTTTGTCCACTGAAACAGTCAAGCCTGCTTGACAAGCATTTCCAAACTGCTCCAACTTGGTGGTACCTTTAAGGTACCACATATTCTCTATACTTTAACATTATAAGTAAATAAGAAACAGTACTTACAATACTGGCAAATGCAATAAACAAATTCTCAAGTAAAAGTGTAACTAAAACTTAGAGAAGGATGTGGTAGGGATTATGTTTTTAAATTTGTGTAAACATTTTTATATTAGTTTGACCAATTTAAATACTGTCTCTTCATGATTCAACAATTTCTTCAGAAAATGTAATCAACAGCATTTCAAGATCATTATCATCCATGAAGGTAGAACAGAAATCAAGTAAACCTATTTCACAAAAAAGACTCAATTTTTTCCTGTTTCACATCAAACAGCTAGAATGTATCCAAGTCTGTTCACTTTATAAAGTCATGCCTTTTATGTATGTAAATGCAACACACACTTTACAAGCATCTGGAATTGAATATTTATTAAGGATAAATCTTTGGGCTTATTCATTATTAACTGTTTTGATATGTATGGGATGACAGAGAGGGAATCTTCTTGTTTAAGTGAAGGCACAGTTAATCTCGTTTTCTTTTTAAGTTTATCATGGCCAACCAGCAATATACAGTTTCAGAAGTAAAGCAATGAATATATGAGAAGCCCCAGCACTTATCTCAAAACTTTTGTAAAAGCACATTATTCTGCTGGAAATATGAAGTACTCATCTACAAAATATATAACCACTTGAGAACTTGGGAATTATCCTGTGTGCTATAAGCTTTATGGCACAACACAGTGAAAAGGTTAAAGTTTAGTTTGACAGAAAATATGAATGTAGGTGATATCCTTTTGCACAGAAGAGTGATTTGTTGTTTATTTTGTTTTTCTATTTAGCCAGAAGACTTGATGAACATGCAACATTGTAACTTGCTTTGTTTGCCTGAAAACTACCAAATGAAATATTATTTCTATCATGGTTTGTCCTGGCCACAGGTAAGATTTTATTTGTACCATTGTTTTTGCAACTTGAAGTGTAGTTGAAACCTCTGGTATCATAGTTTAGAAAAGCATTAATTTCTAAGTTAACTGTTGGAAGCTGTTTGATAGATATTAGACAATGGAGAGGTCAGTTTTGTGTGATAGATATCAAGAAACAAAGGTCACTACTTGCTGACTCTTAACATAAATTATGACAGGAATATTTGCTCTTTTCCCACTCAGAGAGAATTGTAGGACAATTTCACATCAGTTGTACTGTTTGTAGCTCATAAGACTCACCAATTGTAATTAAATATTGAAACAAATTCAAAATGTTGGTTAAGGTGAACTTCAGCTATAGCATGTTAGCAAGTCATATAACATTTTAAAGCATTAGGTTTAATATAGTATATATAATATGAGGTATTAGCAGTGTGGAATTCTCAGATTGCCCTGATTTCCTTCACAATAACCTGCAGGAGGATTTGTCAGATACTATATCACAGAGCAGTGGCTTATTTTATCTGCTTTTCATTGAGTCTTTACACAAAAGAAAGAGACTAGACATAGTGTAAACAATGAGAATATTTTTACAACAGAAATAAAAGAAGTGCTTATGTATGTGTCAATAGAGCTTTATTAACACACTCACCATTGTATCTCTAGCTCTATCAGATTAAAGTCTTAAGTTGTGCTGCTTACAGTCTGTGTACTTGAAGATGAAACATACCTTAAAAGTATATTGGGAAACCTCTATCACACTCTCTGTCTAAATTTTAACTCTGAGAAACATCTTAAAAGTACAAATCTCACCAAAATGCTTGATAAGTCTATATGCATGCCAAAAAAGGAAAACATTATATACAGTAGTCCCCCTTTTGAGAGACTGCTTGGTCTGCAACCACCCCCTCATTTTAGACCACCATACTTTGGAATGGATGTCTACTGTATTATTTTCTCTCTCTGATGGCTGATCAGCTAAAATGAGAAACTTAATGACTGTTTATCATGTAAATTATATGTTGAATGCAGTTTTGATTCAAAATAGATGTTCAAAAAAGTCTGTGCGATTCGAAATGACTGAAACCACACTCACTAACTAATAAAGGTTACTGTGTTATGTACTGTATTGGGAGAACAGCATCAAGTAGATATACATACATTATGTGATCTAGTTACCCTACTATATATAACTATACATTTGCATTAATATTAAAGTGTAATAAATATAATTACATAAATACAGTGGAACAACGTTTTCTGCAGTTATCTGTCTGTTCCTGAAACTCTGAGGAAAGACAACCACTGACATGAACCATTGGGTGGTCTTTCAAGAGGGGGACTAGTGTACATAGTTTTTTTTTCCATGCACTTGTGACATCCACCTGATTTAGGGCCATTGTCATGTCAACATGTGGGTCATAATCTCAGGCTATCCCACTGTTTGCCACCTGAACAGACCACTGCTTCAGTTCATAGCATCACTCATGATACATTGATTTTTTCTAAAGGAAAATACCAGCAATGATTTTGGTGACTCATGCAGTCTTGTGAATAACCAAGATGACATAAACTTAATAGTTCCCCTGACCAGTATTCTATACTAAGAATAAACCCTGAATTGCACTGAAAAATTTTTAAAATTGCCATGGAAAATGCATGATATGCACATATAGCAGAAAACAGAGCTTAGATTCAACTGTGATGCATTATCAAGTGGTATATCATGATGCTATTGTAGATTTAAATATTCTTAACACAGATGGCTTTTGTAGGTGTTTGTTCTCTTCTCTGTTTAACATGTTCCACTTCTGCTTTATACCTCCAAACTTTGTTCCTCTACTGTTAGTTCGGGTTATTTTACTCTTTCCTGTACCATTCCTTCTCCTTATGGACCCCTTTTTTTCCTGACTCCCTTTCTTTGTCCAGATCTTTTCTGTATAGTTCAGTCCAATAGAGGTTGAGGTGAATACACTAGGTATGGTCTAAATGTGCCCTAACCATTCTACACGTATTGGCTTTCCAACCTCTTGTGTGCAAGTACTCAAATGGTCATGTTCTTGCCATGCATGTACTTGGGACACATAGGGCTCACTTGTGTCTTCCTCCCTTTTTTCCTGAGCAAAGAATATACCCTGGATTAGATGAGTTTCCCACAGGTTTGCCCCTGCCAGCAGGTGTCACATTCCATGGACTTCCTTCGAGAGCTTTTTGAAGGGCTCATTTAGGTAAAACTTTGGCCTGCCTCTACACCATTTCAACGTGAGATTATAGATAAACTGTGCAGAGGTGTGATATCATCTCAGAAGTTAACATTTTTCATGCCTGAGGATGTATTTCCAATAAATATTCACTTCTTCACACATTCCCACTCTTCCTCCCTATTTCTGGTGCACCTGAGTATTCCTTGCCTCATCAAAGAATGAAGATTCACTATTGCATATGCATAGAGATAGTTATTTTGTATGGAGGGGTGTCACCTTCCTAATGATGAAAGGCTTTGCTGCATAATTACATCATCATGTAATAGCACAATTCACATTAGATTACATGAAATTATGTGGGAATTTCTTCAAGGCCAATAGGATTTAAATATCTTTGAAAGACATGCGAGGAAGATAACTAAAGTGTGTGAAGATATGAGTAGCTATTAGAAATACATTTTCAGGTAAGGAAAATGTTAACATTCCACACTGAAATTTCTTAAAACTATTTAATTATTGTAAATAAGATGAATGCTTATTAAATGTTGTGGTAAAAGAATAGTTTTGTGATTTTTCCTTTTTAATAACATAGAAATCAGCATAAAAATATTTATATGATATAAGTAGGGCATTACTGTATTTTATGCCTGGGATATTAAGTAAAAGTTGAAAAACAAGAATAATGATGATTTTTCTACAGTAGTACAAAATATTTCTTAGAAATGTGTTAGTAGATCAAAATGGTGATAACGGAGCTTGTGTGCTTTAGTGAGTTTGGTTTTCAATAAAGCTGAATAAAAATAGGTATACTTGTGGTTATAAGATAAACACAGTGGCAAAAATCTGGAAAACCCGGAAAGATCAGAGGATTTGAAAAATGGGTCAAAAAATGAATAAACCTAGAAAAGTCCAATATAAGTGGACAGTTAATTTTGCTTTTACTTGCTGATAATTATCTAAGCCATTATTCAAAACTTTTTTGTAGATAAATATGGAACATTTTATTGCCTAACATCAAGCTGTAATATCGTTGTTGAAAATATTTTCCTGTAATACTGTAGTCTGAAATAAGTATATTTTGAAGTATTTTATTATCTTTTGTAATCAAATTATAAAAGAAAGTGGTATTAATTAAGCAAAATGGACTTGGCTTGGCCTAGTAGCTAGAGTGTTCGACCCACAATCCAAGGGTTGTGAGTTCAAATCCCTGTCACGAAATATGCTTGTTCTATATGGTGGCTAACTGAACCAGCCACTCAGGTGTAAACATTCTTGGCTTACAACAATATCAGCTGACCTCAAACTAGTTGGGATTAATGTTGTTACAGAAAAAAGAAATTAAGAAAAATTATGAGAAAAAATGTAAATACCAGTATGTCATGCTCATATATGCATACCTGGAAATTTAGGAGAAATTGAAGAAAACAATTAAGAATAAATTGTTTTATTATCAGTATCATTAGTTTATACATTTTGTGGACCTCTGTAATGTGTGTGTAAATTTCTATGTTGCAGTTGTCTTATGTTGCAGAAGATGAAAAAGGAAAGATAGTGGGATATGTATTGGCCAAAATGTAAGTTTTTAGTTTGTATTTACAGAAGCTTAAGAGATAAAATAATAAAATACATACTTAAAAATGTAATAGTGTATAAGGTATTCATTTGATTTAATTATAACACCAGTTGTAGTTGTAAGAGTGAGTTGTGTTCAAAAGGTATAGGAATAATTTTGGATTATGAAAAGAGCAAAAGATCTAAAATTGAAAAGAAGAAAGAAAGAAAATAAAACAGGGAAAGAGAAACATAGGGGAAAAAAACTGTGTACAGATTATTGGATTTTCTCACTAAAGTTGCACTGCTTTTGTGGTGATGTTATTTTCCCCTAATATTTCATTTCCATCAAATTAAAGCACAGACAAGCTAGTATATCTGGTATACACAGCTTAGAACTAGGTGATTAGTGTTATTTACTAATCACTTAATTGATGAGCTTATTAATCAATTACATTAGATTAATCTATTAGTGCACAGATACACACCCAAACAAGCAAAAAATAACTTGGTGTGCTAGCTTCATAACCTTTTCAATCACTGCATTATTTTAAGAGGCAATTAATTTATTTTCATTCACCTTTTTTTTTAGGTAGTTTTCAAATTACACATTATTTCTTATGATAGACCTCTTCTGGAGGTTATCACTTGTGAATTTTTTGAAAACGTACTTTATTTGCTCAAAAACAGTATTTTGCCACAAATGTTCTTTTAAAAGTAATCTGGAAATTTTGTATTTGGTGACTGAATCTAATGTTGACTAAATACCACCACACAGTTGCAATATGTGTGTTTGTAAAAGAAGCCCCCATTGACCTTCTGTAAATCAAATAAATTGATAGTTGAATAATGAAACTGTTTTACTATCACTAATAAGAGTAGTAATGTTTTTATGTAGAACATATGATTACAATTAGAAACAATTCAGTTATGTACATTGTTTGAATAGGATGAACATAGAAATAATATTTAATAAAGATTTGAGTCATTAGTATATTTTACAGTTGCATATTCTCTAAACAGGTAAACTTAACTGACAATTCCATTTTGTCTGGTTGGTATTATGAAAAAACCTTGTATTTACAAATATTGCAACTCAGTGAAATATAGTTTATCTGTTAAAAAGTAAAAACACTAATTTTAAACAAACCACACATTTGCCACTTATATGACTTCTTTGTTTCATAATTTGTTTTGGGTAAACTAATTGTTCTTGATAATAATAGAAATCCTTCTCCAAACACTGTACTTTTGCTATTGTGTTAAAATTGTAATAAAGTTTTTTTGTTACCCATTCACTCAGCTCTAAACTGTATAACTTTACCTTATTTCAAACTGTTTGATGTCTTCTCATTGAAGAAAATTTCTGTAGTTTTCAAACAGATATATAACACACAAAGATTATCACAGTTCACAACAAAAGGAACTGAAAAGAATATTTACAAAAATTATAAAAAAATTCTTAAACCTATATATTTACTTTATTAATATGTGAAAGCCTAATCCTTTACAGCTGTTTCCAAAACTATTAGTATATGACAAAACCACTTGATGTGGCACCATATCAAGGTTCCAACCAAGATTTGTGCAAAAACTAAAGAAGATACTTTAGAATCAAGAATTAGATAATGTATTCTCAAGGGATGGTAGGCTATTTGTAAGAATATACTTATTCTTTAGGATGAGAAGAAAAATTCTAAAAAACAAAAATCATCAAGTAGGTTATTTTGCGGCTGTGAAAAAATGAAAATAATAAGTTTTTTCTTGTGAATTATACCATAAATGGCAGAAAATGACAAAATATTGATCATAAGATACTTTTGATTTAAAATTTATGACATACAATTGACTTCAAAATTTGTTTCCAAAAATTTTACGAAGTGGCAAAAAGATTTAAAAAGCCAGAGGAAACTAATAGAGATTTGAGTTACTTTTTTAACCCTAAACTTTGTACATCAAAATGTATCGTACACATAGTGTAACAGTATTGTTTAAAATATAAAAACAATGAAATATTTATTAATTTATCACTTATCTGTTGTAATAATAATCTTACATTTGTCCATGCTTATCATTTCAGAAAATCCAGTATTGTTTTACAATGTTTTGGCTTTAAGTGTATGTCACAGTCACAGTTAATTAAATGCTTTGTAACCAACCAAGTGAAATGAATGATCATAACTTGTTTTATTTATTAGGCAAAATTTTATTTAGCTATGGTAAAAACCTAGTATTGTTTGATATTCTTCAAATAGCCTAAATTTAAAGTTAACGTAAAAATTAGAATCACATCAATTTATTTTGTAAAATATAACTTTTGATGGTTATAACTTTATCTTAAAAAGTTTTAAAACCATTATAGAATGAACAAGAATAAAACTTGACAGCATATTCAGATAATATAATATTATTGTGTTAATAAGTAACAGTTTCACTTCACTCACTAGCTATAGCATTGTTTCATTTTTTCACTAAGCATGGTATAGCTCCGTAATATTAACGGGATGGTTTGGGAAAAATTGGGTGATGCATGCTATGTATTGCTCATCATAGTCTAAAATCTCTCTTATAATAATCTAAGAGACTTTCATAAACACCTAACTTAGGTTTGAAAAATTATTAGGACCTTCAGTTTAACCCAAACACTGCTAAAGTAGAGAACTGGTGAGTAGCATAACAGCCAAATGTTCTGCCAATTATTCTGATTCTGGCATCAGTAGGGGTAGCTCACTAATGCTTGCAGTTGTTGCAATAATTCACACACTAAAGTGTTGCATTTTAGCTTGGGGAGTGCAGAAGTAGTACAGTATTTCACTAACTTCAACACATGATGTCCATCAAAACAACTCATCACGCCAGGCTGAAACTGCTACCTTCATAGTGACTACCATTCATTATTAAATATTCATTGTTATTGTTTAAAAAAAAAGAGGGGGAAAAAATTAAGCTTATGGAAATTATAACATTATTCAGTTCAAATGCTTTTATTCAAACCTGAATTTGTGCAAATGAAAGGAATTCAACATCTAGTTGTAGATAAAAGTTGTTTTGGAAAGATTTGGCTACTTATGTAGTGACTTTTGTATGGGTTTTATGTATTCATCCCTACCTTGTTTCTATACTTTTTTTTGGAAAGATTTGGCTACTTATGTAGTGACTTTTGTATGCTCATCCCTACCTTGTTTCTATACTTTTTTTTTGGAAAGATTTGGCTACTTATGTAGTGACTTTTGTATGGTTTTGTGTGCTCATCC
>NW_013670105.1:36892-40598 GCF_000517525.1 Limulus polyphemus | reverse complement strand
TATGTTTTTGTGTGCTCATCCCTACCTTGTTTCTATACTTTTTTTGGAAAGATTTGGCTACTTATGTAGTGACTTTTTATGGTTTTGTGTGCTCATCCCTACCTTGTTTCTATACTTTTTGACATTTCTATCCCTACATCATCCTTAATTTTTTCCCCTCTTTTTTTTTTATTACTTGTAATCATATATATAGAAAACAAATATAAAGATACCTGTTTTAAAAAGACAATCTTTTTAAAAATAGATAAACACTATCAAATAAAAACAATGTTTTGTCACTGTTAAAGGGGCATCATATATATCTATACTCATCCAGTGGTGCTACTTGCACTTTGAACAATATGAAAAATGTCTTTCTTGCAACAATTCTAACTTCTAAACAATGTAAAACTGATTTTTTAACAAGTCTATGTTATAAGATTTACAGGTTTTTTAAACAATACTAGCTTTGAAGAAAAATCTCTTATGTCCAGACATTGTTAGTGTGTTTGGAAAACCAAGGTGCAAAACCAGAGTGTGAACAATTGACACACAGTGATGATTTCAGCTTAACAACACCTCAGAAGATGTGAACAGTTGGCACATGGTGGTGATTTCAGAGTGTGGACAGATAAGATGGTGTGAACATTGGCACATGGTGGTGATTTCACTTTATCAATAAATAAGAGGGCGTGAACAGTGGCACACAGTGATAAGTTTAGTTTATCAACAGATAAAAGGGTTTGAACAATAGCAAACTGATGAATTCAGTATGTCAACAGATATTTGAATAAACTAGAAAAAATAAGTAAATTTTAAAGCACCAAACTTTTCACAGTATGCTGACAGAGAATCGGTAATGTATGTAGTAAACTAGTTTTGTTCTACTGTTACTTGTATGTGAATTTCATGAACATTATTGATTGAAATGTTTAATATGTTTTTTAGTTTTCTTTATTATATATTATTATAATTATTTTGCATTGTTAGCTTAGAAATTCAATTTAGAACTGAACTAAAACTCTTAAATTGTCTGATTCATGTAAGATATTACTGGGATAAGGCTGAAAAGTATGTTTACAGCAAGAGTTCCTAACTAGTGAATCATAATAAGTGGTAAGATTTTTCACAAACTTAATTAAAATGAAACTAGTTACGTTTATTACTAGGTTGATTAATTTAATTAGTTAATAACAGATATCAATCACTGTTATATTTGTAAATTATTAATGTGGATAATATTAAATCATCCTTTTAAGTTAAATAGTTTTATTTTTCAATATATTAATAACATTTCTAAAAGATGTTTCTTAGATTTCATTCTTCATTGGGTCCTTACTTTTCAAACGATATGTTGGTTTGTGTTTTGTAGGGAAGAAGACTCAGATGATGATCCACATGGACATATCACTTCCTTGGTAAAGCTTTTTTTTAAAAAAAATACAAAGCATTATTGTTTTTAGAGAGGATGTATTGCCAAATGCAGTTGATATTGAAACCTGTAGATTAATATGAAAAGTGTTTTTAAACCGAATTTCATGATGTCAACTAAGAAAAAATATGTATTTTTTCTTTTTGTCCTGTACAATTACACTTTGTACATATATATATATATGTGTGTGTGTGTGTGTTTCCAATGCAACTGATCATCTACCTGAAAGAAATATGATCTTTATATGTTGGAAGTGATGTATCTACTCCTCTAATTCAAGTGATCGAGGTGAAACAAGTTTCAATACTATATACTGTTTTAAATCAACTGATCATCAAATAGAAGAAACAGTCTTTATATGTTGGCAGTGATGATTTCACAGAGGTTAAAGAGATGATTAACTACTAAATTTTAGCTTGAGGATGGTCTCTGTTAGTATTTCTTATTTATTCATTTGGCAAAGTTATAAGGGACAGCAGTTTGGCAGACCATAAAAGTAGTGTGTGGTTAGGACAATATGTCAAGCCATACAGTATGGAAGAAACTTATATGTGACATATTTATAAGAATTTGGAGGCTCAGGGATGAATCATCCCAAATCAGCATCCTGATGTGAACTCAAAAAAACCCATCTGGCTAGTCACAACCACCAGGAAAAGTCCAGTTCTTAGTGTTGGGTTGGCTTGCACTTTTAGATTGACACTCCTGCCCCATTTCTCATCAGTGGTGTTGTCCATACCAGTGGGATTAACACCACTCCAAAATGGAACTATGCTTATCAGTCCCTTCCCCCAGTTTGTTGCTCATTGTCAATCAGGTAGTACACCAATCTGCAAGTTAGGAATAATATCCTTACACATACTCAAACTCATACATTACTGGGGTGGAACATTACTCTTGTTGTTTTTTTCACCCTTTGCATCAGCACTTTACACCCATAATCACAAAAAAAATTTGGCCACTGCACTAAAATTTATTTTTCTTCTTTACTCTGTGGTATCTCAGTAAAGCAGAAAGGTTAGGTCTGCTAATAACTGGATGTTCTCAGAGTTGAGGTTTATATTTCTCAACACATTGCAGCAGTCACAAAGAAAGAAAAACAACAGATTTACACACAGAGAACAAATGTTTAATGACAATTTGATATTTTAAATACAAACAACAATGCACTACAATAGAATAAACATCTATACAGTTCACAGTAGAGCAAGTCATCTTGAGTTTGTGCATAAATAAAATATGTTTGACTAGCAAGAGCAATGAAGACTTTAATATAAAAATAACCTGTTGCTCATGCAGGTTCTTTTCTCTCATTGGGGGTGGGAGGCCTACAGGGAGCAGCACTTGGTGGTAGACAATATGTAGCTTAATAAAGTGTCCCAAAGATGGGAAGACAGCAAGAGCTGTTCAACCTCACTATATATAAATACACTCATGAGATTTTTCTCTGTTGCTATAGTCTCAGAATTGAACTAATCTTTTTAATTTCTTTCTTCTCACAAATCCATCCACCATCTTCTCCATGTGAGATTCTAACTATTTTGTTTGATGAGGAGGTGAATAATGTAGTTTGAAGTTAACATTTTCTTATCTGAAATGTATTTTGAATAGAAACTCACCTTTCCCCAGAACCACCAGTTTTTCCTTCCCACTTCTCGTATTACTATTTGTTTCATCAGCTTTTAGTATACACAAAGTGCTCAAGAGGAATACTGTGCAGAGATGGTGTTTTGCCCTCATATGGCAGAGGGCTATAGTTTAATGCTGAGTTGCTAGCTGTGGAGAGTTGAGTATCTAATACTGAGTTGCTAGCTGTGGAGAGTTGAGTATCTAATACTGAGTTGCTAGCTGTGGAGAGTTGAGTATCTAATACTGAGTTGCTAGCTGTGGAGAGTTGAGTATCTAATACTGAGTTGCTAGCTGTGTATTCTGTGGAGAGTTGAGTATCTAATACTGAGATGCTAGCTGTGTAATCTGTGGAGAGTTGAGTATCTAATACTGAGTTGCTAGCTGTGTATTCTGTGGAGAGTTGAGTATCTAATACTGAGTTGCTAGCTGTGGAGAGTTGAGTATCTAGTACTGAGTTGCTAGCTGTGTATTCTGTGGAGAGTTGAGTATCTAATACTGAAAAATATAAGGCATTTTTAAAAATCAATAAAATCATCAAAATATCAGTGAAAGATAGTTTTGGGTGATATTGACTACAACAGACTTTAACTTTCAGTGGTGAATAATGTTCAATCATACTTGGCATGATAAAGGTCTTCATGCAATGGGTTTGTAAAGGTTTCAAAT
>NW_013670105.1:24389-36146 GCF_000517525.1 Limulus polyphemus | reverse complement strand
GTGTTTATCGTTCTTGTTTTGTGCCGGACGTGGCTTAGTTGCTAGTTTGGCAGACTGTGAATCCAAAGGTTCATAGTTTGCACTTTCAGCTTTGGAGTGTTATTTTTAAAACTCGGACATAGCCGTTGTGGCGGCGGTTCCTGTGGTCATTAGTTTTAAGCCTGGGCCCTTGGGGAACACTGACCTGACAGATGTGTTATAAATGTGTCTGTCAAATCCCATAATTTCGTTTGAATATTTCAAGAGCCGACGATGAGTGCTGATGATTAGCTGCCTTCCTTCTAGTCTGTCAACTCAAATTTTGGCAAGACTGACGCAAAAAGTCATTGTAAAGCTTTGCGCGATTATCCTAAACAAACATTAGTGTTTTAGGTATTATTTTATTTTTACAGTGAAGTAGTTTTTTTTCTTTTTTGCAGAAAGTTTTCTTTCAGGCCTAAAATGTCTATAGTTAATTAAATAAAACCCGATATTTTAATACTTTCTTAAATGCAGACTCAAAGACGAAAGCCCCCCAGTGATACAGCGGTATGTCTGCGGACTTACAATGCTAGAAACCGGGTTTCGATACCCGTGGTGGGCAGAGCACAGATAACCCATTGTGTAGCTTTGTGCTTAACTACAAACAAACAAAAAAAGAGAAAATTTTAGCACCTTCAGGATTCAACTTTATCCGAGTGTTCAAATTCGGTGACGAGGAACCCACTTTGAGACATTTACTGTACATTTGCTGTTATGTTAAACTTTTATTAAAGTTTTTCTTCATTACCCATTCAAGCCGTCTCCAGCCATTACAAGCTTTCCTTTATCTCATTTGCCCAAATGGGTTCCTTAAAGGTATGTATCAGATGTTCTTAAGTCAACAGTGGGTACCAGCAGATTGTTTTATGTATCTTAGAGTGATATTCATGGATATATAGCCACAGACTTCTTGTATTTCAGGATAAACTTTGATCTTTGTTATTCTTTTTCTTCTTCAGGAGTGACAGAAACCTCCAGCTCTGCATTCACAGCTGTGTGGTTATTTTATCTTTTAAACCTTCAGAGAAGAAGCAAATTGTTTTGGAAAATAAAATTTTAGAAGCAAAAAATATATATCAATCACAATTACTTGTATTCTTTCAGCTCATAATCTAAGTGTAGGAGAAAAATTAAAAGAGTTGAATGTGACAGCTGGAAATCATGTGCAATAGTGAGGCTAGTGTACAGAAGCTGCAGATACAGACTGTAAACATTTTGTACATAGTAAAAGTATAATATTGCTAATGGTGATTATGCAGTAGAAAAAGATAAAGCCAAAAGAAACAGCTTTAATTTGTCTGTGTAGTAGAAACATTTATTTTTTTACAGTTAACTTTATGTCAAAAGTGTCTATATTGAGCTTTTGCCATTATTAGGCTGTAAAACGATCACACAGACGTTTGGGACTTGCTCAAAAATTGATGGACCAGTCATCTAGAGCAATGGTTGAATGTTTCAATGCCAAATATGTATCTCTACATGTTCGTAAAAGTAATCGTGCAGCTCTTCATCTGTACACCAACACATTAGGATTTACGTAAGTCTTCTTTCTATGCATTGATTTTATTTACTTAAAAAAAACTGTTTTATGTAATAAGATTCTCTGTATCATATAACAAAACTTGTATTTTACATAAGTAGATTCTCTGTATCATATAATATTTGTATTTCAAATAAGAAAGTTCTCTGTGTTATATAACAATACTTGTATTTTATGTAAGAAGGTTCTCTTTATCCCATAAAAAAATCTGAGTTCAAAACAGGTAGATTCACCTCTGAATTACTGAAAGTCTTTCCTCTTTGAGTTTGAACTTGTGCTATCAACAAAACATTTAGCTCTAAATTTCCTTATGTGTTGCAAAGCTGCATCACTTATCAACTCCACACTCCCATGTGATTTATTTTGCAAGCATCAAGGTATCTTAAATAAGCCCTGCTTTCCAGCCATAATATAAATTTTCTTGTTGATAGTCATGCTGGTAACTTGCTACAATGTTTTATCTGATGCAACTATTTCTGCCACTAACTGAATTTCTATAACTTAGTTGGAGGTGTTACTCGTGCAGTGTATCTGTAATGTGGTGGGCTAACATTGTAGCTGCATTCTAAGCCCTGATTGTTCAGGTATTCATGCCATTGTATATTGGTATTCCTGGTGGGTATCATGACCTTTCTATAGAGATACATTCAGAATTTAATAAAGTAACTTCATTATCAATGTACATCAAAACATAATTTGGAATTCAAGTTTATATATTATTTACTTTTAAGTTTTTAATTTAAAAAAAAACTATAAATAAATTTTCAATCTTTCTACCATTATATGATTCTCTGAATGCCCAACTAAATTACGAACACGTTACAGATATTTTATTTACAAATTTAGAGCCTCTGGGTCTTTTTCCTTTACTGAGATATAAATGAAAATGTCAAACCCACATAACACAACCATCCTATATAGGGGCATTTTTAAGACTTCAAAGTACTCAGTGCAATTTTCGTAAGAGTGGCCCATTAGTATTGATCAGTTATAAAATTTCGAATTTACTTTAATATTAAAATACAATAAATAAATAGTTTTCCTATGTACAATATATATAAATCAATTTTGAGGAAATACCTTGCAGTCTGCTATTTGTTATATTACTAGGGGGCCCGCAGTAAGAGGGGCCTGCCGGTGCAACTGACCAACGTTAAAAATGCCCCTGCTTCTGTATTCCAAGAAATGTTAGTAATTCTCTCTGATATTGCCATTGGATTATTTCTAACCAAGAGAAGGAGCAGTATTTTTTTATTATAATCTGTATATGGATTATTTCATTTTGACACTCGTAATTAGGTATTTATCCTCAGTTTCATTGTTTATAATCTTGGTGTTAAGTTCATGCAGCTAACAGAATTTTGTAAACCTATTTATACCATAGTTAGAAAGCCAATGAAAGTATAGTTGTTTTAGAACATTCACTTTTAGTGCATGTTAATGTTTGTGTTATAAAATGCATATTTGAAATAAACATGAATAATTTTGTGGACAACCAACATCTACAGAAAAACAAAGCTCACCCATTAATGGCAGAAGGCCTGAATTCACACATAAATACTAAATTTATTGTTATACAATTAATTACGTGTATAAATTAGAAACTTGATAGGTTAGGTAAGAAAAAAATAATACAACAATTTTTTGGAATTAAAATGAATTTCAAACAGGTACTTGTCACTGAAATACTTGCTTCCTGCCTCCACACAACTGTATTTTCATCAGAACTTGAATTTTCAACAAAATCTAACTTATGGCAGATAAACAGAGCTTAATATAAGTTCAACTGACACTTACACAGTAAGCCACAGAGAAGGTGGGAGAGTGGAGAATTATAGGTCAGTGAAGAATGCTCTGCAATGTATAAAAGACATTCAGAAATTTTGAGTCATATGTTTTGTCAACAGCGACAAGTTCAACAAGGGGAGATTCAGTACTTCAGAGGTAAGTACTTATTTTAAATTCATTTCAATTGTAAAAATGTAAAATTTTAAATAAGCAGCTTCTCTGTATCATTTAAGAAAACCAGTTATATGTATTTGTTTGTACAGAATTAGTAATCAAAGATTTATATTATGTCACATAGTTATTTTACAAAATATGTCACACTGTTATAGAGGATTAAGGATACAATGTAAATGTTTTAGAGGATTAAAATATTTACTAAGCCATAAAACACAAAACCTGATAACCTGCTTATTTATTCAGTGTACAGCCTGGAGGCCCTCAGACTACCAGCTTTCTTGTTTTGTAATTTATCTTTTTCATATATCCGTAGTAGCTTTCAGTATTAGAGCAATATGTAAAGGAACTAACTGTTGAATATAATCATTGTTGTGACATAATTGTGTTAGAGAAATAAAAACAAAATTGAAGAAGGTCAACTGTAAATCATAATTGTTGAAGATGGTCAGTGATAAGTTTGTTGTCCTAGGGAATCAGTGATAAGTCAGTTGTTAAAAAAGGGTCATTGGTAAGTCATAGCTGTTGAAGAGTGTCAGTGATAAGGCTTATTGTTACAGAGGATCAGTGATAAGGCTTATTGTTACAGAGGATCAGTGATAAGTCTTATTGTTAAAGAGGGTTGGTGACAAGTCAGCTTTTGAAGAAGATTAATGATAAGTCAGCTATTAAAAATGGTTATTGATAAGTTATAGCTGTTCAAGAGTGTTGATGGTAGTCTTATTGTTACAGAGAGTCACTGAAAAGTTATTACTAAAGAGGAGCATTGGTAATTTATTCTTAAAGAAGCCATTGATAAATCTTATTGTGACAGAGGGTCATTGATAAATGTTATTGTTATAGAGGGTCATTAATAAATGTTATTGTTATAGAGGGTCATTGTTAAATCTTATTGTTGCATAGAGTCACTGATAAATCTTATCATTACAGAAGTTCATTGATAAATCTTATTGTTACAGAGGCTCATTGATAAATCTCATTGTTCCAGAAGGTCAGTAATAAATCTCATTATTACAAAAGATCAGGGATAAATATTGTTAAAGAAGGTTGATCACAAGTCATGGGACTGTTGAAGAGGTTAATGATAACTCATATTGTTGTAGCAGGTCAATAACATGTAATACTGTAGAGGTCAGTGATAAGTCAGTAGGTTAGTAACAAGTAACACTGTAGAGGTCAGTGATAAGTCAGTAGTTGAAGAGGATCAGTAGTAAGTCGTATTGTTGTAGCAGGTCAGTAACAAGTAATATTGTAGAGATCGGAACCAAATACATATAAATTGTTTTCAAAAACACAAAAACAGAATACTTTTATTCACAAACAACAATCAATCACTCTTCAAAACATACCTTTTTATCATTGACCTTCTTCAACAATAAGACTTACTACCTATCCTCTTCCACTACTAACTTATCACTGATCTCTAAAGTATTACTTGTTAATGACTTATCACTGATCTCTAAAGTATTACTTGTGACTGACCTACTGACTTATCAATATGGATTGTATTGTGTACATATGATATTGTTTTACAGGATTAATGAAATTGAACCAAAATACTATGCTGATGGGGAGGATGCTTATGCAATGAAAAGAGATTTAGTAAGTTTTCTTATTCAGATAAGGGTTTATTAAAGGATAGGTTATCGCCATACTTATTCAAGTATGGGGCTTGTTAAAGGGTAGACTTCCAATGTACTCATTAAGGTAAGAATTTGTTTTAGGATAGGCAGTGCTATCTTCTGTTTGTGCTCTCTTCCCACATTTTTTTTAAAATTTCATACAAAATGGAAATATTTTTCTGTTTTTTTTCTACTTTAACAGTTTTAAGTGATCACTTACCTTTATTGTTCTTCTCATTTTGTTTGGTTTTCGCTGAAGTTTCTACTTTGGAAGTAATATAATTTATTTCCAGCACAATTACAAAGACTTCAGGTGGCAGTATTTGACTGAGGAACGGTCAGCTTTCATATGTCAGAAGATTAATCATTATGTGAGTTGACCTTTGTTGGGACTTGAGTTTGGGGGCCCATAAATTTTGAATATGGTCCTCTGACTTTGGACAGATAAGCTGTTATACTGTTATATTTTTTGATATTAATATTGTTATCTGTAGTTATTTGGGTTCAATAACATAAGTTTAGTTTGATTTGTAAAAGTTAGGATTTTAAACTAGAACTTAGTGATATCTTTTGTACTTCATCGTCAGATTAGGCTTTATTAACTGTCTCTTATTTTAGGCTTACATATATTTTTTTACTGGTAAATTGTAAATTTGATTAAATATATTTTTTCTTCAACGAGTACCATATAATAATTTTTTTATTGTTGATACATGTACTTAATTTTACAATATAACAACTATTTCATTTTCATAATCATTCATATTTTCTACTTCTTACAATTAGTTTGTTATGTGAGGACCCCTGGGGGTGGGGTCCACCCAACCTTCTCCCAATATTGCTTCCATTCCTCCTAAAACTGCTGAATCCATTCGGTATGATATCGAATATGTCAATTTTCCTCCACCTGATTTGGACTTGCTTTCCTAGATCTCTACTGCAGAGTCTGCTAGGCCTAGCTCAGCCCTTTTTAGACATATTTCATGGTATTTTTTCCCTTCCTTCTTTAGACATTATGGTTCATACTGGGCCTTTGTCTCTCTTGTGCTTGCATTCCTTGTCCTCCATGGGCTTTGGTTCATTTTGCCTTAGTTTACCATCAGATGATTGTTTTTGTTCTCATGCACTTAGAATCTCTGTTGCCTAAATGGAGGGTAGATCCTTCATCTTCCTCTATCAACTCTCCTACAGAAATTGTTTGCCATACACCTCTTTTCTGAGGTGTTCCACCTATTTCTTGGGGATTTTCGTGGGAAACTTTCCTATGACTTTAGCGTCACGTGGGGTTTCTGTGATGCTATATGCAATTTTCTTTTACAGTTGTTCATTTGTCTCATTCTGAGCTATGCATTCTTTATTAATTTTCCATGTCCAGCACCTTCCCATCATTTACCTGTCCTACTTTTAAGGGTTCCTCCATTAGTCTTGTATTCTCAATGCAGATTAGAGTTCTGTGATAAATCTGACCTGCTTCAATCACTTCTTGGTTCTTTCCCATTTTACTATGTTGTCGTTTATTACACTCTAGTGGACCATTTCTCCAAGACTGAGGATGCTCATGTTAAACACTTCCTATTCTTATACCCAAATTCAATTTTTCATCCCTCTAGATGCTATCTTAGGTATTTTTTCAGCACGGGGTTGGGTCTGAGTTTGTGCCGTATCCATTCTGAGAATTCAATGTTGGTGGTTTGTATCACTCACCAAGGGGACACCCATTCTAGTTCCTTTTGTGGTCGACCATGATTCTCCCTTTTTGGGGCCACACACTTGACTTAAGTCTCCTAGTGTGTCATATTCCTGGGTGCTTTCAACCTCATTATGGATCACCTTTCCAGTCCCAACATGCTTTATTCCACAGAGTAGTTTCTTGATCGTTATAAATTTCTGGTGGCTCTGTCTCCATTGGGGTACTCCTCAAAGGGATGTGTTTGCCTTTTTCCTTGATTCCAAGTTACCTCTTTTTTTTGGTCTCTGGTTCCTCATCCACTCATCCTCACTGTCAATGTCTTCAGACAGGATTGGGACCAGTTTATACCTATATTTCCAAAACATGCTTACCTCCACTGCCACTTATACCTTTTACTTGACCACCAGGGTTTCTTCTTTGCCCATCTAAGCATTAGTCTGATTTTTTCTCACTTGCTCCGATCTTTTATACCACACTCAATTGCCCTTGGTAATATTTGTCTTGTGATACTCTTCACCTATGTCAGTGTGCCCTCTATCCTCGTACTGTATATAAGCACTTCATTCCCATAATTTTATCACTTTTTTTCTCGACAAAGCATCACTAATGGTTTCCTAGTATTATGCTCATCGTTTGGAGACACTTTGAACATTATCGTGTTATATAGTTGATTTTGTAATAACAATAATAATTGAAAAAATTTTTTTTTCCCTTTCTTCCCATTGGCAAGCAGATTATGGTATGAATTCCCAGATTATTATTTCCAACATGGAGGCCAGTTGGATCTCTCCTTTCCCACCTTTGAGATCTAATGTCTCACAACAATCAGGAGGGGAGAGTCACTCTTGGTTGAGACTGTCAGTAACCTTATTCATAGTGAGATGGAGACGTATTCGGATATGTGGTTCTCTTCGGGGTTCTGAAGCTGCATTTGAGGACGATACTCAATATTTTGGAGAGACTTTAAATTCATGTTTTTCATGTAACTTCATTTTAGTCTGTTGGATTTTCAGTCCCCTAGGTTAGTAGTAAGTTTACAGACTCGCAGCACTGGTCTACAGGGTTCGATTCCCTAGGGTGGACGAGGAAGATGGCCAACAGTTGCTTTGCTCTAACAAAAACTTTCTTTACCCTTGTCTTTGAAAAACAGAAAGGAGGTCACTTTGGGATAAACTGCCTTTGATTTGTTTTTCTTTTATTGGTTCTTCGATTGTGTGATGCTTTGAGCTTTTTCCTGGTTGCTTTTGAGCCTGCAACTTAATTGATTGCTGACAGGTCTGGGGAGTGGATTTTTTTTCTTCTCTATACATGGAAATTGTGGTTTATGCTGGAAGGTTTATTTCTTAGTTATGTGAAGGGACAGTTAAGCCTTATCCAACATGTTGGAACTTCGTCATTTCGCCTACCACCACTAGGTAGAGACATTTTTCCGACTACAATAATATTTGCTCCTCGAATTTTGGGGTGCTGAGTTTGTAGTTCACCTATATAGGTCTATGTCCCCTGATGGGACAGAGTAAGTCTATGAACTTACAATTCAACTTTTTTTTTCCTTTCCCTTCACTTTGTTGGAAGACTCTCATGGTCACCAGTTTCATTGAGGACAAGCTGGATCCATTGATAGCATGCACGTTGATTCAAAGTTCAGCTTCTACATTCCCCCATGTTGTTGTTGGAGTCTCAAATTTCATTGACTCCTACAGGGTGGTCATAGTTCTGTGCCTGTTTGTGACATCGGCTCCTCTGTACATTGGTACTTAGAATGGATTCTGTCTATATCCAGAAGTTCTGCTGGTTTTGGGGTCTGAATTGGTCATTCAGTTTACATCTTCCCCACTATTATCTACCGAAACTGTAGGGTTTCTGTCAGGATTTAGAACTTAGTTCTAGGGTTATCTAAGTCTAGTTGGTCTGGGGATAGTGAGAGAGTCAAGCTAGTTCTTCAGAGTTTTTATTCCTGTTAGTTGTTGGGCCTATAAAGATGAGATTGGTGTCTTGTCATCAATCTTCCATGTCTATATCAATGCCTAAATTTTCCAAGGTTCACAAGTTTATCATTCTTCAATCTGTGTTGATATTTTTACTGGGATTGTAGATGTCCAAGTTTGTTGTAGTCGGCTCCTACCTGCACTTTGCCTTAGCAGTGGAATCCCGTCACTATCAGGATTTGTGGTGCACAAGGGTCAGGTACTGCAGTTTCGAGTTTTTTTTCCTTTGGTATCGCATAGATTTAACATGGGTTCTGCTGCTATATCATACAAATTTTCTTGTCCCCTTCATTCCATCATACTGTGCACACACCATTCCAGGGATGACTGGTTACTGCTGGCAACATCTCTTCAATTGTTAGACCATCACGTCCTGCTTCTACTTTCATATGCAATGCAGACAGGCTTCTCTTTAGGGACTGCTATGTGTATTCTTGCTCCAATTCAATATGTCATCAGTCTGAGAATTTTTCATTTTTCATCTCATCTCTCAGTCGCGCTCAGCTGTCTCCCATCCTGCATAATGTTATAGAATATGTTTTTGTCATTCTTGCTCTTCAACAGGCAAGGTCTCATGATCTGGGCTTCTTAAGTGGTAAATAGTCAGGTTTCACTTTGACTATTCTGCAGTGATGTCTTATGTTTATTATTAAGGAGGCATGTGGTTAGGGCTCCTTATTTTCAAATTTTGGACCTCCTTTCTCAGAACTAGTCTTATCTTATCACCCTTCTAGCTTGCTATGCTCAACAGGTGGTGTCTGTAGCAGCAAGTTCATTGTCACAATCCAAAGAGATTCTCCTGACAGAATAGATGTTGCATTGCAAGTTTCAGTTGAATTGCCTCTTATTTTGCTACTCTAATTGGTGGGTTGGCATCTCATTGGATCACCCAACTACTGGCAATTTAGTCTCCAGTACCTCATCTTTGGGCCTTGGCAGTAGATGCTTTCCATTTGAACAGGATGGGATTACAACTCTCAACCTTCTCTCCACTTCATTTGTTACCCAGAGTATGAAATATGATTTGTTCCAACCCATTGTCAGATCCTGTTGACACACCAGATTGGCAGCTACAACTGGGTTTCTGCTTCTGCAGTCAATTCCGATGTGTCCAACTTTTCCACTTCTTTTTAGGCTCTCTATGGAGACAGCCATTATCGGATGTGGTGCACCCAGATATCCAGAAGCTCAAGCTTCTGGCATAGAGGTTATGCTGTCTTTTACATGGCTTGGGGTTAATTTCTGAGGTTGACTTGTATCTGGCTCAGTTTCTGCTTAATTTGAATGTCACTTTTCTCAAGGGTAATGACATGCATATTGGCAATGTGTATTGAGAGGGGGTTGAACCCTTTTCAATCAGTTGTGTCAACTATAACTCGTTTTTTATAGCGGCCTTATCAGCTAACTTTCGATTTTCACAACTACATACTTTTGAGTCCCCAGTACTCTCCAGATTCCTCACATTGTTTTAGATAATTGGTCCCAAATGACCATTCCAGTTACCTAACACGTAGATTCAGGCTACATGTTTTTTCTCTACACCTGTTTGTAACCTGTCTCTTATATGCCATGTATACCCTTTACCTGCAGGTTTATTTTTTGTGGCTGCTGATCTACGGATATTACCGGTCGGAGTGATTTGTGCTGTTTGTCCACAGACCACTTTCTCATTCTCTCTACATCCTCAGACCAGTTCTTCTTACCCAACACTCTGTCAGACAGGAAAGGGGTTCAGTCCTTTTCTCTTCTTCATCTGCTCACTCTTTTTCTCTATGTACAATCAGATTTTGATTTTGGTTATGTTCAGTGAGGGTCTTGAAGATTTTGTTGCCTGCACTTATACCTTTATTTTGGGCCCTTATTGAAAGCTAGGTATTTTCTGCGAGTCACATCTAATCAGATTTCTCTTTTCTATGCCCTTAGCAACCTGGTCTAATTGCCCATTGGAGGTCACTATGCAAACTGGTACATGGACTTCCCTCAGTACCCTTATCTCACATTATTTGCCTGATCTGGCAATCTCTTTATCTGAGAGTTTTTGCCTACCCTCTGTAGCTATCTTACCTATTTCTTCTAGATTATCCAGAGTGGTGAGCATATTAATTTCTACCTTTAAGGGTCCCTTACCTCATTTTCACAGGATCCCACTCTGTGGCAAGTGTTGCCCAGATAGATGTGCTTTTACCAAACAAATATAAGTTGTGTTCCAATTGCCCTAGCCACCAATGTGGGATATAGGTACCAAGATCCCTTAATTCCAACCCCGAGTAGTGGAACCTCATTGGGGATGGCCTACAATTATGATCACTCATGTACAATTCTGTCTTTGATACAGGAACTAAGTTCAGGTTGAAGAGCATACCTGTTCTGGATGTAGTGTGATTCCCCTACTCGGGTACCACTCTTATCGTGGCGCACCCATGATATATATGTAGACGACTTCTGTATAGATAATGCCATCACCAGTACCTTCACCTTCTGTGGGATTCTAGCTATAAGAGGTAGCAGAGGTAAGTATGTTTTGGAAGGTAACATTTTCCTAAATTCACATTAACTCTTTCAGCATGGTCTCGGTCCCTGAGACCGACCTTGTAACCATTTTGTGCTTCTTATAGTTTTCATGCTATAACCTTTAAATTAGCAAGTGTATGTTAATGAAATTTGGCAGATTGTCAGTAACATTACAATGTTTTCATATGCAAAATATAAATTTTTTTAAGTCTTAAGGTTTGTAAAACAATGTTTTTCTCATGCCTTTTTTTTCTTTTCACATGTTGCTTTCCCAACATACAAAATAATTTTCACTTTAAGATTAAAAATACTTTTATGCATCAGAAAATTTTCAATTTCTCATGTGTAAATCTTTATAATGTCCAGATAGTTATCAAATGTTTCTTAAGAAAAAAAACTTTATAATTTTCTTAGTTATTTTTA
>NW_013670105.1:14771-24371 GCF_000517525.1 Limulus polyphemus | reverse complement strand
ATGTGAAATCTTTATAATGTCCAGATAGTTATCAAACATTTCTTAAGAAAAAACTTTATATTTTATCTGTTATTTTCAGTACCGAATCTCTGTATGGGTTTGGTAGATTTGAGTATTCTTAACCATAAAAAATTAGGAAATAAATATAAATTATGCCTCTTTCATTCTAGAATGACAACAAATTATAACACAAAAACATAAATGTTTAGACTAAATATCTTAAATCTCATAACATTATACATGTATATATATTTATTATTTTTATTATATTGACTTTTCACCTGTGCCTGGCTAACAATATAGAAGTTACAATGATGCGGCACATGTGCACTCATGTTACCTTATCCAACAACATAAAACTGACCTTTGGTTTGTACAAAGTAACTTGTCTTGGCTGTGTTTTAGTAGATTAGTATTTTGTAAAATACAGTCACATTTCAAGTATTGTACATTATATATGTATATAGATTATTGCTATTTTAAAATAAGTTCTTAAACTTATTTTTCTTAAAACATAGAATAGTAAATAAAGAAGAATCAAACAAGTGTCTCTTCTAGTTACGACTTTTGTTCTTGGTTGATGCTTGACATAGGTTGCTAAGCCTTTTAAAATTTTCGCACATGGAGGATATGAAATGAAATAATTTTTTAGGTTTTATATATACAGTTGAAAAACCAAAAAATCATATATTACTTTATCAATACCATATAATTCCACTATAATTTATCAAGCTTAGTAACTAAACTGTATTTCAGTTTAAAAAATATATGAAATTTCGAGCAGACTAAACACATAACCTAACTCTTTGAAATCTTGGTTTGAAAGAACGAGATGGCATCCAAACATGTTAAAATAGTTGAGAATGCCATTAGGGGGACATTGTGAGCTTTCGATTGGTTATTCATGTCATGTATAGAAGTAGGTGTATAAGGGAGTGTTTCCAAAAATGATAAGCGATGGGTGGGGTGCCACTGTGTTTGATTCATTACATGAGCAATATCTTTCACATAGAAAAGAGACTCTTATTTTATTTTCTAGTTTGTCAATATTGGTAATTTGAGTTCCTACTTCATACAAAACTATAGACTTAGTATTTTGACATCACAAACATCTAATTTGAACCAGTGCTGCATTGAACATATCACATGACACACAAAAATCGATATTTAACTGTGTTTTTTAATATTTACTTTTAAATTAAGAAATTGAGTAATGTATAATACTAAAATTTGAATTATAATCTACAGTTTGATACCAAACTTATTGACATAAATTCATGAAATAGTAGTTCAATAATATTTTGAATGCGAGTCAACAAACGCAATGACATGGCCTTTCACCCGTGACCCATCTGGAAAGGGTTAACGTGTGCTTCTTCAGTGTATGATGTAATCATCATTAGACTGTAGCCCTCCACCATTAGGAGAGCAACACATCCTCTATGCACTGTAATCCCCATGAGCACCAGCATTTCAACAAAGACTCGTTCTTTCCTTGGCACTGCTTGTATTTGGATGTGTTCCAGATTGTTTCTTTTATTTTGGAATCACTGGATGTTTCCATTGTTTTAATTATTTAACTTTCAGTACTTTTTCTGTAAACTCAATTTACTACTATTATACAACCAAATACGAAAGAAAAAGGTTTTGTGGTTACTTTTGACAATTAATTACCTAATCCATATTTCTGCTGTTGTTTTAGGTCCTAATACTGCATTTCAGGAGCTCACTTCTGCTGTTTCAATGGCATACTCAAGTATGTGCTATTTTATCTTATTCTCTGTAGTTGTTTTTGATGAGTCTTTGGCTACATTGCTGCATGAACCTCCTTTCTCTGACTGTATCTTGTTTTTCCCCTTCAATGATATTTATGTTCATTCTGGTATTGTTCATTATGTTCATTCTCTTAGCTTTAGACTGACCCCCATTTGTTTTGTCCTCCTTGACTTCATGACACTTTTTGTATGACTTATCATCAAGATTCTTCTAATTTCCCTGAGCTTCAGTCCCTTGAGTCTCTTCTTCCAGCTTGGATATCTTCCTCTTGTCTTCATGTTGCTCCTACTAAGCTCCTTCTTATATTTCTCTACACTTCTTCTCTTGGATGGCCTACGTTGCAACTCTGATAGCTTCACTGGGAACATTCACTCCTACCTGTTTACATTCTTGGCCTCATTATCTTCTTATGCAGTGTCACATTAATTTGGTTTCTTTGTTTCTGGGACTTGCTTTGTATGGGTGTCTTACTTTTGAGTGTTTGCCTCTGTTATTTTTATGTCAGGGACCTGTGTATGGCACCCTTTTTTTAAAACAAGATCTTTAGAGGTGTTCCTTAAACTCTGGAAAACTGAACTGAGGCAGTCTTCTCTGATTACTTTGGTTTTCAGATTTTCTCTATCCAGGGAGTTGCAACAGGTTTATTGTTCTTAGGCATCTCATTAGTATGCCCCCTCTCCTCTTCTTTTTCATCTTTTTTTTGATATCTCCACTTTAAAAGTACTGGCCATTGCATATAATGGAGGTGACTTGTTTCTGGAAATGCCTCTTAAGCTCTGATCTGCACATCTATAGATTCTCTTTGTAGGCAACCTTTGGATTACACAAGTTCTTTCTCATGAACTTGCTCTGTCTCTTAACACTCAATCTCCTTTTTCTCCTCTCTGCTTTTCTTTCCACCCTCCTTAGCTTTTGTATGTCTTTGGCACCTAACGTAAGCTGTGTCTTTTCTTCAGGCTACAAATGCCTTAAAATGAGTCCTCAGCCCCTCTCAGAGTGTTTACTTGTGTCATTTTTGTTATACTTAAGAAGACAAGGAGAGTAGCAACCTGTAAGAAATATCTTGTTCATGAACCAATTTCTTGTCATCTTAAGTTCAAGATGGATGGTTTTCTGAATATGAGGTTGGTGTTCTTTCCCAGGCTGTGGATGACCAAAGTTGATGTTTTGGATACTTTTCTCCTCATTCTGATTTCTCTGTTCACCCATCACTTTTTCAAGTTCATCTACTGTAATTGGGTTTTTCAGTTCCAGGCTCTTCTCTTTGAGTTACCAATGGCCCATATGTTTTCATTTAGGTCATGAGAGCATTTCCATGGAGGATGCATTTATTGAGTCTCCATTTCCAATATTATATGAATGACTGGCTCTGTCCAAAGAAGTATCCATGGCTGTGACCTCACTTCTACTTTAGGAGGCATCTCATTTGGATTAGCTGACCAAGTTCTCCAAGTCCATCTTGACCCCCACACTGTATTTGATTCACTTGGGAGTCTTTTACAACTTGGTTGCAGGGTGGTTTAACAAAGCTCTCAATCTCTTCCTGCACAAGAGGATGTATTCTCTTTTGGTGACTCTGCCTTTGCTCAAGTCCTTTGTTCTTCTCAGACAAGACTATATGTATCCCCTTCAGTGGAACCTGGTAGATCAATGGAATATGTCCAGAGATTCCTTGTCATCTCTTGTATTTCTACCTCCATATTTTCTTCTCTGGCTGTTGTGGCTCGATCAGTTCCACATGACACTGGTAATCCCTCTTCCCCCACCTCTACTCCTTTTACAGGGTATGATTGGGGGAGGGGGTGCAATCCCTTATATCTATGTCCTCAAAATGTTGACTGCTCATCGAGCTTTCCATTATTTTCAGTTTCATCCATGTTGTCAGCTGGTCATACCCTGGTAGCTTGAAACCTGGTGGCAGATCAACTGTCTTGCCTCCATCTTCTTGCATTTCAGTGATTTGTTTCCCCTTAGGGAGTCCTCTAATGAATGCCTTTGCAACTTCCCTCAACACCAAACTTCTGTTATTGTCACCAATCTTACTTCAGCTCTGGCAGTATATGCTCTGAGCCAGGATTAGACCAGTCTCTTTCTTTATGCCTATCTCCTTATTCCTTTTTGACTTCTTCCCAGGGTTCTATCTCTTATTTGGGACACCTTTTACTGGATTATAAATAACAGCTGCATTTAATAAAATAATTGTTAAAGATAGCAGCTACATCTAATGAAATAATAGTTAAGGATACCTTCTTCATCAAGTGAAATAATGGTTAAGGATACTAGCTACATGTAATAAAATAATTCTTAAGGAATTTTAAATGGGACAATAGCTGGAATTTTCCTTGACCTAATAAAAAGGTTTTTGGATGTAATTATTGTGATATTTGTAATAAATCAGTGAGTATTGGTGAAATGTGTGAATTTCTAAACTCCAGTGTAAGATGGACTCCAATTATGTAAGTGGTTGACTGCCCTTTCTTTCTTATTGGAATAAATTTCTAATAATGAAATAATTACCTAATGTGGACTTGGACCTTTAATTTTTTGGTGGTTATGGTTTATTAGTTCATATGAGTGAAATAATTTTCTTTGCTGATGATATTGATATTTTATTTCTCTTCAAAATAAGTATATGTAAATGTAAGATTAATTAAAACATCTCATTGTTAACAAAGTTGGTTTTTAAGTCAATAAACTTAATTATATCACCAAAAATCAAGACAAAAACAATCAGGAAATCAAAGATTTTAGAAATAATATTATTATTCGGTGAAACATTAACCTGTAAAGAAAATTGGTTTCATGTAAAGAAGAAAATTACACATTCTACTGGAATTTTAAAGTACTAGACACCTATTGTTTTAATCAAAATTAAGATTACTGTACAATTCACTTGTATTAACTTGTTATCTGTTGAACTGAGTTGTACTAAACAGAATGAAATATAACAGATAGAAATTGTTTGTAAAAGTGAAATAAGAAGTATTTGTAATACAAAATGTGGTATTCATCTTCAGTATTTATTTATTCATTTTGAAGTACTTTTTTTTGTAGAGTTGTTGAACAAGTTAGCAATGTTTATAAAACTTATTTACAAGCACTACAATATATTTCAAAATAATGAAATAACTCTATATTTATTAAGTAATCTTTTCATTTATTTTTGTATCATAAAACAATTAAAATTACTGGATCGAACAGATGAAATAAATTACTAGAACCAGTTAGAAATATCCAATCAAACTATGTTTGAAAAATTATAAGACTGCTATTTAAGTGTAGTGTAGTTGCTTTTTTTCCTGCAGATAAAAGGCTTAAAGGCCTATAGTGTAGTATGTTTATGTATGTCAATTTGGAGAAATAAGTTTTTTATTTTTGTGTTTTAAATGTAACGTAGTTTTCTAATTACAAGATATAATATTGTAAAACATTGTTTTTTCCTTGATGTGATTAGTTATTAGATATGAAATTGTTTTTTTTCCTCTCTCTTTTATCAGAACAAATTGAATGCTACAGATGTTGACTCCAAAGGATCAAACAAAAAAGAATGACTTCAGCATTACCTGTAGAAAACTAAATGAGTTAAACCTCCATCCAAATGTTCTACTTTAATTCTTTCTAGTTTCAAAGACCGAGATATTTCAATAAATTTTAATTCATCATTCAACCTGGAGTTGTAATGAAGCCTGATGCACTGAAGAAGAAAAGCCCCAGGAAAATAGGGAAGCAACTCCAGTATTCTAAAGCAGCTTTGTTTGTCCGCAAACCACAAGTGTGTGTCCCTGAAATAAATCTAAAATTTTAATACAAAACAAAGACTTTTTCCACTAAAAACTGAAAATATACCTGTACTTCATTCAAATTCACACTCATCATACAAATATGAAGTAGTATTTAGTTTTAATAAAAATCTTTCAAAACCTTTCTGTTCTTCAGTAAGCCCACACATGAGTTATTGATAGTGAATATTTTAATGAACAACAAAATAGTTAAAAATTAATTTCATACTTCAGTATGTTACACACAGTTCACAAGTATCATGTAGTAAATAAACAGCAAAAAACAGTTATAAAGGTACCCTGAACTTCATTAAATCTACCCTAAGCTTTTAAAAATAAGGTAGTAATAATAATTTTTAGTAAGTAAAAAATGACAAAATGTACCTTTATTATTCAACAACTCAGAAACAATAATAGTTTAGTCAAATCATTTCAAGGTTCTTTTAGGTGAACAGTAACACTACAGTTTTCAATAGTTATTTAACTTCACTTCATGTGTTCCATATTTTGAAAACTAGCTTGTAAGTAAAGAAAATAGTTTTGATAAAAGTCATATCATGAACTGTATCAGACTTGTTTCCATTGGTATTTCCAAATTCAACACTTTGTCACTGACCAACAGACAGCATTACCACAAATTCTCCCCCAAAACTTGTTAATTATGAAAAAACACAGCCTTACTTCAAATGTGGCACATTGCTCCACAGTGATTTGTTAGTTATGAGAATCACATTTAACTATGAACACAAACTGAAAATCTATGAAGAAAAGATCATAATTTAATAATTTGTGTTTATTGTCAGCCCACAACTCTGAAATTCCAAAATTAACATGAGAAAAGCTACATAATCTTGAAAAATCCAAATTCCTTCAGTGAGATGGTGTAATGGATTTATTCAACAGAATAGCTTATTTCATATCAAACATGCTTTTATGATTGTCACGTTTATGTAATTCAAAGTGCAAACTGAATTATTAAAAATGCTCTTTACGATGAATTATTTTTTACTAAGTTTGGGTATAATGAAGATACCTTCTCAGTTTGTAGAGTGTCCAATGTAGTTTTCTCCAATGGATGCTGTGGTTGCTTGAATCACTTTGGAAACAATAAAACTAGCTTGCTTGATCACCATTTCTTCAGAATGAAGGATAAAGGGTTAAATAATATTGTATTATTAATCTTTACCCTAATTCTGATTTGTGACTTGCAAAAAATTGTTAAAAATTACACTTCATCTAATTAATCTGTTAATCTTTACCCTAATTTGTTTCGTTTTTCATGATCTTAATATTAAAAATTTGAATTTTTCTGCTTCTGTTTATTGTGAAGTTATATTGTATTTTAGCATTGTCATAACAACTAGTGTTTGTGATTCTGTAAGTAAAGTATATTATATTCTTTTAATGTTACTTTCAATGATAGTATTAGTTAGAATGTTTAATATATCTAATTTTTTATTATTATTCTTTATATTATATTGAATTATTAACTTAATATATGAATTTAGTACTGATCTAAATATCCTAAGCTGGCCAAATCTTCTGAAACATTTTATTGGATATATTGTCAACAATTTCATTAGCAGTGAGGGTACCCCAACTGATGAACCAATACATTCTGTTCTTTATAATTAAGAACAGCATATTTAATTGTCTATATTCATTTATTTTTTGTTTTTAATCTAAGTAGGTAGCCTGCTCTGATCAAAAGATAATAGTTATTAATATTCACTTTGTTGTATTCAGGTACATTGATGCCCCACAGGTAGCCAAAAGTTTCCATAATACATATTACAGAAATTTTATGCAGATAGAAACAGCAAAACAAATACAAGTGACCAATCAACAATCTTTATTCACCAAGTAGTTTTGTGTATTTTACCTGCTGGATGACTTACAGGTTTCCATTGTGACTTTGCTGGCTTCCAGGACTTGAGAAGGATTTTTTAACATATTCTTACGTGACAAGGACAGCAAGAATTATACTGCACTTTCATGTCAAACAACAGATCAAAGTGTGGTATCCCATAATCCACAGGTCACCTATGTTGCAGAATATTTCAAATAATATATTCAAAGCAAAGAACCCTTAACTCATCCAAATTTGTACAAGAATCTATATCAACTTTTGAGATGTGCTTGTCCAACCCCTGGAAGAGAACACAGAGAGAACATGATACAAGCTTCTGTGAGATAGCAGTTGTTGTATGTAACCTTTACTTAAGCAAAAGGATTGGCACATGTTTATAATCTTTCAATGTCCAATTAACAAAAATGTCATAACTAGATGCAGAACATACATGAAATTTTAGAAAAATTACTACATATTGTAAAATGGGTGTGGAAAGGTGAAATTATACATTATTTCAATTGTGAAACTATAGAGGTATGTATAACTATCAAGTTGTTGTTGTTGAAAATGGTATTCCTGCCTAGACTTGTTGTCACTGTGGATTAGTCTAAATGGGATGAACAACAGTTTAAAATGACAGGTATCAAATAAATCTAAAGCCCAGAAGAATAAATTTGTTTACATTAACAATTTTCCATGATAGAAAGCCCAGTACTTTTCAATATTCTTTAACATCACACCTGATTATTAACCAGTCTTCCTCTCCGCTAGGCCCAGCATGACTAGGTGGTTAGGGTGCTTGACTTGTAATCTGAGGGTCACTGGTTCGAATCCTTGTCACATCAAACATGCTCGTCTTTTCAGCCATGTGGGGCATTATATTGTGATGGTCAATCCCACTATTCATTGGTAAAAGAGTAGCCCAAGAGTTGGTGGTGGATGGTGATGACTAGCTGCCTTCCCTCTACTCTTTCACTGCTAAATTAGGAACGGCTAGTGCAGATAGCCCTCATGTAGCTTTGCATGAGATTCAAAACAAACAAACCAAACCTCTCCACTAGTTTTGGAATGTTTTTTAGTAGTGCTACTTAAATTTTATTTGAGAGACAATTTATACATACTGAATTCATTAAAATGACTAATCATTTTTCAGAATCCTGAGTAATGTTTACATGAAATGAAACATTAAAAATACAATGCACTCTGAAAACAGTTGACCTGGCTATTGTATGGAGGTGCTAGCCTCAGTTAGACTTCCAACAGACATTTAGTGCAGACTAGATAGACATAAAGAGGAGTGGCAGTCACTGTTTAACTCTGTGGTTTTGTTGGTAAGGTTTTATAAAAACAAACCCATTTAAATATTGCTGAAAGTGGTCTCAGAGACTTAAAATATGACTAATACAGTCATGTAGGTTCTGGCTTGAGTCTCCATCAAAAGAATTGCATTGTTAAGATACTGTGTTTCTTTTACTTACAGTTTTGTTCTATTAGAATAGTTAGAGGCTTAAATGTTGCCTCTTTGTAATATATTCGTATTAGGAGATATTTTTTGGTGAACTTTATTGCCAGGTTTGGTACCATATTTAAGATCAAAACAGAAGTTTAGAGGCTAAGTGATGCTTTTCTTCAAACATCTATAATACAAGACATTCAATGTAGTCTCAGGGACTGGTAGAATTAGTAAAATAGACCAATGAACATGTGTTTCTAGACTATGAAAATAAAGCGTAGCTGCTTAATTTATCAAACTATAGATTGATAGCTTACTCCAACACAGTAGAAACTTGTCAAAGTATGTTTTCAAGGTAATGGAGTCTGTGAGTAGCATGGAATCTGCATGCTCAGGTGTGATCTTTAGCAGCCAAATAATAGAGGCTACTGGTGGCACTGCTAAGGCATCAAATCAACATGCTCAGGTTTGATCTTTAGCAGTCAGGTAATGGATTCTCTGGTGGCACTGCTGAGGCATTGAATCAACATGCTCAGGTTTGATCTTTAGCAGTCAGGTAATGGATTCTCCTGGTGGCACTGCTGAGGCATTGAATCAACATGCTCAGATTTGATCTTTAGCAGTCAGGTAATGGATTCTACTGGTGGCACTGCTGAGGCATTGAATCAACATGCTCAGGTTTGATCTTTAGCAGCCAGGTAATGGATTCTACTAGTGGCACTGCTGAGGCATTGAATCAA
>NW_013670105.1:8602-14054 GCF_000517525.1 Limulus polyphemus | reverse complement strand
ATAAATTTGATGTATTACTGCGGACCCCGAGGGGCCTGTGGACCACAGTTTGGAAACTTCTGCTTTACAGCTTCTTCAGGAGCGTTCCACTAAAACACAAACCATTAAAACGTTGAGTGTCCAATTAAATAAAAAGGTCGTTTGTTTCTAGTATTAAAACATCTCTTAAACTTGTATGTCATGTCACTTCCAGTAGATGATTCTAAACAAGTGGATAACCTAATGTCAAATTTATTCAGATAGCTGAAAGATTCTTTTTCTTTTTTGCCTTTCTCTAATTTGTTCTGCAATTTGTTTTTAAAAATAAATATACTTCCTTTCTAAATCATAACTTCATCAATAAATACAACTCTTCAAGAATTGGTGCACTTATACGTCCAGTATATACTATCAATTTTGATTTTAATCTCATCACTTTGTGCAACCTTCTAATGACCTGCTAGCCCAAACGGCTGGAATTAAATGACAAGAAAACAAATGTTACATTCGTGTTTCATATTTCTTGTAACTCGTTTTTAGCAATGCAGAATTCGTAGATGGCGCTCCGTGTATTTGTTAGTTTATGAAGAGTTTATTTGAAATTACGGATATGTTTTAAGTCTAGAATCTGATTACAGACTAGTGAGTTTTATATGATTTGTGACTAAGTTGTTATCTAAAATCTAAATTAGTAAAAATAAAATATGGATTCAGATAAGGCCATACAGCTTCAACATCAAATACGAGAAAATAATGAAGATCTTCAAAGTTTTTTAAGAGAACTGAACAACTGGGAAAGTGAAATCAAACGCAAAGATGAGGAGTTGAAATCACAAAAACGTTCGGAAACAGAACTTTTGAAGGTAAAGTCTGACCGCAGTTATACTATTAGGCTTAACACTGCTTATCCAAATAATATTGATAAGATGTAACTTGGTGCAAAAGTCACACCAACCTTTGATAGTTGACAGACCTACTGATAAGAGATATCAATTATATTTATACTATAGTATCGAAGTGGCTGTTGCAACAATAATGACATGTGCACCCCAAGTAAATCAGTGCTTTGCAAATGTAGTAATACATCATCACAAGTGCATGATATTAGGTAGTATATCTACAACCATAGTGGACACAATGTAGCATGTATATTTAAACTGTGACGAACTGATTAATACATTTGAGTACTTTTTACCTGCCCTTTTGTGATTGTACTTTATTAATAGTCTTCCCTGACACAGATAACAGTAAATTAAAATAGATGGGAAGTCCCAATGCCTACAAAAGTGCAATTCTCCTCATGAGATCCTTTCTTTTTAAGTTGATCTAGACTAGTTTTAAATTTCCAGAAAGAAGAAAAGGCTGTCACAATGTGTATATGTTTATATTCTTCCCTGCTACTGCTATTAGTATCAGTCAGCTCATGATAATTGATGTCAGAATTTTGTGACAAATCATGTTAAATATTTGGGTTAGTCAGGCGAGCTAAATTAAACTGTTGATATCAGTGTCAATAGCTTTTCCATAACAGTGACTGCCACCAGTCAGTTGAAATAGTAAGTCAGTGGCTTTTATTGCCACCTTTCTGTTCATGGCAATAGCCATGGCTTTACAATATTGGCTTTGACTTTTTGGTATGTTGTCATGTATACTGCAATTTTTAGAACACCTTTGGCTTTCAACTTTCAAGGTTGTTCTTGCAGTTAGTTACATATCCATCCTTTATTTTTGCAGCAAATATTCAATTCCTCGTATGAACTCTTTATTAAATGCTGCCCCCCCCACTATGTTCTGATGGCAACTCATTCCATAAGCTAATAACCCTGTTAGAGAAGTGAAATACTTAACAGTTAACAAGAGATTAGCCTGTATTTCCTAATTATAAACTTGTGTCCTCTCCTTCTGTTTTCATAATATAGCACAAAGATATCAGAGATTTTTCCTATTCATTTCCCTGATAATCTTGTAAACTTCAATGAGATTACTTCATACCCTTAATTTCTCAAGAGGAAATGAGATATCTGAACCTATTCCTGTAAGATAACTCTTCCATCTTTGGAATTTTTCTAGTAGTCCTCTGAACCTTTTCCAATTAGTCAACATTCCAAGTGAGGCCCAACTAATGACTTGTGTAGAGAATTATTTCCTTGTAATATCACTATATACATGTATGTGTATATATATATAGTATAAATATGCTTTAAGATTCTTTTGGCATTATTACAAGCAACAGAGCACTGCTTTAATGTCTTGAGCAGCTTATCAGATCCATTAATATAGCAAGATCCTTTTCTTGAGTCACACTATTGAGTGGGTACTAATCTGTATTAAATGTTTGATACAATTTGTGATAATTCCAATGTATTATATTGCATTACTGTGATTAAGGTTCATTAGCTAAGTATTTGCCCATTATATAAAATTTTCAGTATAACTAAAAGTAACCAAGTTCCTAGTTATTCTCATCTCAATATTGTTAATATAAAGGCCAAAGTATTGACCTGTGATGCACTTAACTGGTAATAAGGGCCCAGTTTTACTGGACTCCATTAATAACCTTTTGCTTTCCTCTATATAACCATCCTACAATCCAATTAAGATAACGTATACCCTTTAAATGTCAAAAATATAAACAATTAATTGTTTGCATATTTTGAACCCTTAGCCCCTGTACGTTCCTCAGTTCAGGCTAATTCTTCACGTCCCATCAAAGTCTGGACTAATTTTCAGGAGCATTCAGTCATTTTTGTAGAAATTATCAGGAACATATAAAATTTCTTTTGTATTTTTATATTATGCAAATTAGCCACAGTAGTAATGTTACACAACATGTACCAGAATATGTCTTTGTATCTATCTCAATATATTTTTATACAAGAAGCATAGCATGAAAATGTTTTTTTGATAAAAGGCCCAAACCTAGATAACACTACGTAAAGGGTATATATACTATCTTAATTAGTCCTTACCATCCCTGCTGATGTGATTTCTTTAGCTAATCCTTTGTATGGCATCCTATCAAAAGTCCTTTAGTGTAAGTACACCAAATCCACTCCCTTTCTGTCATCCAGATAAAATATAACATCCTCAAAAATGAAAATATAACATATTAGTAAGGTATGGTTTCCCTTTGGTGAATCCATGTTGACTTTAATTTATCATATATTCCACTAAATGATTTTATAAAGCTTATTTTATCAAACTAGAAGTTTTCACACTACAGAAATAAGCCTTACTATAATTTCCAGGGTAATGCTTTATCACTCCCCTTTTTTTAAATAGTAGTAATTTTAGTAACATTCCAATCCCTAAACACTTGCCCACTATGTAATGTCCTGTCACAAGTGAAAGAGAGAGACTCGCATATATGATCTTTGACCTCTTTTAAAAATTTATTGAAAATCTTGTTTGGCTTTGATGCTTTATCTATTTTAAATGTTGATCTCTTTACCTGCTGCCAAGAGATGAACATGTAAATGATACATGTTAAATCTAATATTTTTCATAAAATAATCAAGAATATTTCTATGTAATATCTTATTTTTATACAAACAAAAGAAAGCTTTAAAAGCTAAGTAATCTCATAGTTATCAACAAACAACCTGGCCACTAAGCTTCGGCCGGGGCTGGATGTCAACCGGGACCAGTTTCTCTCCTTGCCCCTCCCCCAAAAAAAACACAACAACATACACAAAAATTAGAAACAAAAACAAAATTGATGTTTATTACATTTAACCATAATGCCATGAGTAATCAATGACATATTGCATTTTACTTCTCTTGGCCATCGAAAGTTCAGCAGCGGCATCTTCGTCATCACGTTTTCTCCTCTTGTTCTCATTTTCGTTGCTCTGCCTGGTTGCAAATTTGTCTTTATGAAATGAAGTGGAATGATTTCTCAGTGATTTGGTTCCAAACATCTCAGGTGATGTGCCACTCATAGATATCATGGTGGAACAAAGGGTGCACCTTGCGAAATAATCCGCCTTGTTTTCCAACACAAAATATCTCCAGACCAAGCTGGCTGTGTTTATTGTTGGAATGAAAAATTACTAAAATAGCAAGTTAGAATAAGTTTTTGATTAAAACAAGGTAAAATTAAACTTTACACGACAGTGAGAAGTGGTTGAAAGTTTTTCTTCATTAACCATTCAAGCCGTCTCCAAGCATTATTAAACATATATATATATATATATATCTTGTAATGAGCAAAGCTGTTAACAATATTTTTGGCTATAAACCCAATAACACCTTGCAAGTTTCAGTGTTACATTGGTTATTTTATGTTCAACTGTACTACATGTACTATAATAAAACGTGTACTTCAGAAACACAAAAGTTTTTCTGTAATTCAAGTTGATACAATATTCTAAGCTTTACAAAACTAAGGAAAATTTATTTAAATATTTAGAGATTTTAGCAGTTTTGGGGTAGTAATACTTGAATATTTGTTGTTTGACTAACTTCCATATGCTGATTCCATGTTGTCGTAGGACCTACCACCAGTTCGTACCAAAATATCAAAGCCAAAAACCAAGAAGAAGAAAAAAGAAGTTAAAACAAGTGAAAATGAAAATTCAGCTGAGCAAAAACCAGTGAGAATCTCTAGCTTTGATTACAATGCTTGGAACAAGTTTGATGTGGTATGTATACATGGTTTTGAAAAAGCATTATTATGTGTTAGAACTGTTGATGAAGTGATATAAATTTTTTACGGTGCTTCTTTTAAATTGACGTATATGTTTAACTTATTTTAGAAGACTCTGATTATCAGGGTATCCTATGTTAGAAAACCTTAGCTGTCAGGCTATTCTGTATTAAATGACCTTGACTGTTGGGTAATCATAATACAGGTAGTTGAAAACTACTTAACAGATAATATGGTTGTAGGTATGGTTATATATATGTGTGTACAGCTATTACAAAAATCTAAAAAAAAAGAATGAAAATAAGGTAAACATATAGACTTTACAGAGCTTCCTCCAGGCATCATTTTGCTAAGAGCTGTGAGTCTTAAGTTTTAGGGTAAGTGTTTAGCACCATTTTTTTTTTCTGGGTGATGCTGATATCACATGTTATATTTGGTTCCAAAACAACTTATTCTTTTACTTTTAATTGTTATTTTTTATTGAACTTTTTTTCTCACTGGGAAAATTGAATTTATGGATTAGGTCTGAAGTAGCAAAGAATTAATGTTCTGACTATTGACTTATTTTGTCTTTCTTGGAGTGAGATTATCACAACAAGGCATTTCATAAAGATAACTTGCTGATCCCTTTATGGAAAGAAATAGCAAATTAATAATTAAAGATATGGTTCACAGTAGATTAATGATTACATGCAGCATAGGTTAACTCAGAAATAGTTTACAGTAGGTTAATAAACACATTCAGCATAGTTTAACTCAGAAATAGTTTACAGTAGGTTAATAAACACATTCAGCATAGTTTAACTCAGAAATAGTTTACAGTAG
>NW_013670105.1:6270-7979 GCF_000517525.1 Limulus polyphemus | reverse complement strand
AATAACTCAGAAATAGTTTACAGTAGGTTAATAAATACATTCACCATAGATTAATAACTCAGAAATAGTTTACAGTAGGTTAATAAATACATTCAGCATAGATTAATAATTCAGAAATAGCATACAGTAGGTTAATAAATACATTCAGCATAGATTAATAACTCAGAAATAGCATACGTAAATGACACTGAGCGTAGTTTAATAACTAAAACAATAAACAGTAGGTTTTACTTTTTATCATAGATTAATAACTAAGAATTAGAATACAGAAGGTTAAATACATTTATCATAGATTAATAAATAAATTTCTGTTTATGTACTCTCCAAGGTCACTAGTCTTTGAAATTAATTTCTAAAAAACATTAAGCATGTATTTATAGGCTATAAAGGGTCATGAGCCATTAAACATGAGTTTGTGGGCTAAAGAGGGACAAGAGACATTAAACATGGGTTTATGTGCTCACAGTAAAGGGTCTTGAGTCATTAACCATGAAGTTAAAATGACATGAGTCAGAAATCTCAGATTCAGATTGATTTAGAATATAAATAGATATGCCCTTACCCTTGAGGTTAGTAAGGAAGGAAACATTTTATGTCCAGTGTGCACATGTGAAAGCTTTTATGCATCCCAAAGAGAACTTGGAAGGCCACAGGTGAACGTGTACATTACCAAAGGACTGATATTATAAAATGTATCCATTATGAGATAAATATAATAAAAACTTGTCAATATTTTATGCACAAATTGTAAGGTTCTGGGCAATAACACATTACCACTGTTTTTGTAAGCAGAACATTTGTCTATTGAATAGCCCTACCTTGTCTAGTTTAATCAGACATTTAACCGTCATTGTAATTAAACAGTGGAGAAAGAGTCAACTTCTCTGTTGTTTTTCAAAGTTAGTCAAGTTCATCTAGCACTTAAAGTGGGTCTGGTTTTCTCATAGTGGATTTATGTTGTTTAATAAAGGGGTGAAAGATTTGGAAAAACATTTTGTTCTAAGGATAAAATACTAGAAAGATCTACTTGTACTATCTTTGTACAACAAACACCACAAAAGTAGAACATAACTTTTACGTTTAACAGCTAAATAAAATTCTTGAATGCATACTTTGAGAAAGCTAGATAAAATGCACTGACAACCCAGTTGTTTACATAATTTCTGTATAAAACTTTTTTATCTTAATATCTCCATTAAAAGTGTTAATTTGCAGACAAACTACAAAGGTATGGTAAGCAGATGCAGAATGCTTTTTAAAAGTTGGAAAAAATAACAATACATAAATATGTTTTTAAAAAGTGATTGATTTGTAAGGTGCAAAACATTGAAATATTGATTATTTTGCTATATTCTCTGTCTGTTTCAAAATGTTAAATTTTTTTTAGTGTGAAATGAATAAACCAAATGCATGTGAGTATTAATACTCATATTTGAATTTTATATATATATATATATATATATAGATAGATAGATGTGTATATGAAGAGCTTAAATGCAGAACACTGTAGATCTGCTTTTGCTGTTTTGAGAGAATCTTTTTTTGTCATGTAGGTTTCACAAAAAAATGATATGGAACAAAACTTGCACTATCTGTGAAATATAATATTATTATAAGAAAACTTACACTATTTGTTAAATGTAACCATTATTATATGAAAACTTACACTATTTGTTAAATGTAACCATTATTATATGAAAACTTACAAT
>NW_013670105.1:0-6021 GCF_000517525.1 Limulus polyphemus | reverse complement strand
TATATGAAAACTTACACTATCTGTCAAATGTAACCATTATTATAAGAAAACTTACACTATCTGTGAAATTCAACCATTATTATATGAAAACTTACACTATCTGTCAAATGTAACCATTATTATAAGAAAACTTACACTATCTGTGAAATATAACCATTATTATATGAAAACTTACACTATCTGTCAAATGTAACCATTATTATAGAAAACTTACACTATCTGTAAATGTAACCATTATTATATGAAAACTTACACTATCTGTCAAATGTAACCATTATTATATGAAAACTTACACTATCTGTGAAATATAACCATTATTATATGAAAACTTAAAATAGTTTCACATTGTTATGTATTTCAAAGTTTACAAAACCTATTTTATTTTTGGATTAAACTCTTTATATATTCGTGGCCTATTTATAGTCAAAATGCTGAATATTCATCAGAACAATGCCATAGTTTGGTCACACAAACTGATAAAGAAATAGTGTTTACAGTAACACTGTCCTGGATTAAAATATATAGAGATGTTACATGTTCTTCCTAGAGCTAGCAGTCAAACTTACTGGGCTCCAACTGTAGACAAAAGCAATGAATAATATAGTTGCCTTAGATTAAATTTTCAGAAACTTGGTTGCTCCGTAGTAATCTACCTGATGTGTTTTTCTTGCAGTAGAACAAATTACTTGCAAGATGTTAAAGCAGTTAGTGTAAAATTCTTTTGAAAACCTTTTTGTTAATTGCAGGAAAAAGTCCTCAAGGATATGGATCAAAATTCAAATGTGAAATCAGATAGTGAAAACAGTGAGGAAGAAGAGATATTACAGATTCAAAGACAAAAGCAGAAAGCTTTCTTGGACAAAGAAAAGGTAATAGATGTTTACTTATAAGATTAACTAATCCTGTAACATTATTTGGTGAAATGAAAGATTCTAATACAATTTGACCTTATATGTTCTAGATGGCTTAAACATACACATCCATCATTAGAGGTGAAATTTTCAAAATATACTTCAAGAACAAGTTGCATCAAAAACTTTTTGTGGTAATCCAATTTCATAATTTTAGTACAAGTTGGCGACATAAAATTTTAGTTATTTAATTATTTAAGAAATGACAAATGTTATAATTTTATGGTTAAACAAGACAGTGTGTTAGTACTAAAATATGTATAAAGGTTTAGTAATGGCTACATAAAACTCAAACTGTGTCAGAACTAAAACAAATGTACAAATATCTTTATGGCTACATAAAACAAACAGTGTGTCAGCATTAAAGCATGGGTACAAAGTATTGTTAAAGCTACATAAAAAAATGTCACTACTGAAGTAAGTGTACAAAGTACATAAAACATTGTGTCAGTACTAAAATGTTTATAAAACATTGGTATGGCTGCATAGAATAGTGTATAAGTACTAAACATGTACAAAGGTGTAGCTCAAGTCACATGATTGCCTTTTGAGGAATAGTTTGTTTTCTTAAAGATTATTGTCTTTGAAAGGAAGTTAGCATGAAGCTGTCATAAAAATATTGTTAATTTAGAATTCAACACAAAAATAACATAATGAAGAGAATGCTTTGTTACAATAACACTGAAATTCTAGTAATTGTGATTTATTAGAAATCTCATTAAAGAAATTTCTTTATTTAAATATCTACAAATGTGTGATAAATTATTAGGTATTTGATATTATAAAATATAATTGAATAAACAAAACTCAGTTTTTACTACCATCAATATTTTGTCAACTTCTAACATTTACTTATTGTTATTCATGAAAAAAATCCTAAAATTGTTATTTCTGCAAAGTATTGAGGAGCTTTGCGCGTACAGCATACTTTCAGCTTTTAAAATTTTTCTGACCATCCCAAAGAATAACTTTATTTTTACTAAGGACCTACCACCCCTTGAAAGTATACTCTCCTGCACCTAGAAGCCTAAATCTGTACTTTAAACTCTCCTAGCAAGTACATAAAAGAAAAATCATAAGGTTTAGTAACAGAATGACAGAACAGAACTGTGCTAAAAATGATGTACTTGATTCCGAATATGAAGGCAAATTTCTTCCATAGGGCTGCAGACATAGCGAAGTCATACATAGTATGACATACAGTTTCAATACAGGGGCAGAATGGGAAGTTATTTACTGTTGTAATTTTAGATTCATTTAATCTAGGTCTTACTGGGACAATTTTCCAGGCTAAGTTATGTCAGGATGCTTCAAAGTGTCTGGAGTTTACCCTGTCCCATACAGTCTATGGTTAGGTAATTTTAGTGTACTTTTAGGTGGAATTATGTAAGCATTAGGTTATAGAGTTCAATTGTTTTCATTTGACCTAAACATTTATTTTTTAAGGCTGGTATCAGATGTTTTGGATGAAACTTAGGTAGTTTGGTGCGGTTACTGTATTTAATGGTTTAACTGTGCTGTTGAATATTCTGTTATAGTGTCCTAATAGGTAAGTTATAAAGTGTACTTCTGGGTGATCTGACTGGAGGAGTGTGCATATAAACTGTGTCCAGGTAGCTGTTAGTTGATTTTTTGGGTGGTAGGTTAATGACTTCTCTTTTAATGAGTTTGGGTTTATTTGACCAGATATATTTGTACAATTTTTTGTTTATTTCTTTTATTGTAGCGGCTGGCAATGGATAAACTTGACCTACATACACTAACTTAGCTAGGTCTATCTGTTTGATTGCTTGAATTTTAGTGAGTAGGGAGATTTCTTTCCCTTGCTATTTGTCTATTGTTTCATATATTTTCTGAGTTAAAAGGTTTCAGTTATGTTCTGGGGGGGTTTTTGTGCGTTGTAATAATTACCAAGTATCTTAACTGGGTTTTGGATACATCTTAGACTGAACAAGTCTTTTTGTATATTACAATTTTTGCTGAGCCAAAAGGTGTAGGACTTATTCCAATTTACTTTTGTTCCTGTAGCTGCACTGTATTTGTTTACTATGTTCCAACTATGTTTAATAGACTTCTAGAGTAACATTGTGTGTGTGAACAGGAAATTTTTACTCTAATACTGAGTTTTGAGAGATGGAGATACCCTTGATGTTCTGGCATTGATTTATAGAAGTGAATGAAGTATCAGTTACTAGGACAAAAAAGACCGGGTACAGAGGACACTCCTGTCTTACCCCAGAGCTGACAGGAACTACTCTGGATAGGTGACCAATGACATTCACTATTGTATTTATGTTTGTGTATATTGTTTTTATCCAGTTAACTATGTGCTCTGAACAAACAGAAGAAAGTCTTGATTGGCCTGGTCAAACGCTTTCTCTTGGTGAATCATTATAACACAGTCTTGGGTTTTATTACTAATGTATATTATATCTGATGAAGCTAGTGTTGTTGTGTATGTTTTGGTTAGGGATACTACATGTTTGTGTGTCAATTACTGTGTTTTCTATGACTTTTTTTTATTCTATTACTCATGTATTTTGTAAGTATTTTATAGCGTGTTATAGTTATTGATATTTGTTCTTTTTTATTGTGTAGGATGATTATACCAGGTTTAAATGAGGGTGATAGTTCATTCTCAATTAAGCACTGGTTGAGCATTAGAGTGAACTTGTCTCCTATTATTTACAGTATGTTATGTAAAATTTGGCCAAGAGGCTGTCTGGGCCTGATGATTTGTTATTTTTCGTTGAGGTGATTGCCTCCCAACATTCTTGAGTTGAGAGTGCTCCTGTTAAGGTTGAACTGAGATTTGTATCTAGTTTACTTATGAGTTGTGTTATTGAGTGCCATTTTTGGTCCTAACTGTTTTTGGGGGATAAAGGTTTTCGTAAAGGTCTGCAGCTAAATTTAACATGTTTTGTTTGTCGCTTTGTTCTGTACTATTTTGGTCTGCTATACTATTGATGTTTGTACAAGGCTCCTGAAAATGTTTCTTCACTGTTGAGTGTACCTGCTAGTTTGAATTTTAAGGCATTTGTTTTTTTGGCTATAGAGTTCATTTAGTTTAGCTTCTATTATCTGTATGGATTCCATGAATTTTGGATGGTTTACTGTTGTTCTTGTAAGAGGAATTAGGGATCTATCAAAGAAATTTATTTCTTTATTTTTTCCTTGATCTTTACCTATTTGTTTACTGAGGGTTTTTGATTTTGATTTTAGGTGTTCCTGGATTAGGGTTTTCAGTGTTACATAGGGAGACTTAACAGTTTATTTATTTGGTCTGTGGTTACAGTGTTTTCAAGAAGAGAGACATTGAGATTCCAATGTCCCTTCCCTCGATCTATTTTATTTGGGTGTGTTAATTCTAAACATACAATATGGTGGTCACTGACATAATGGTCTTTAATATCAGTTGGGTTTACCCAGATTTTTATCACTGGTGAAATAGAGCCTGTCAAGCCTGACCCCCACCCTGCTATTACTCCAATAAGCCATCCCAGGGTCAAACCCTTGAATGTCGCACCAGACATCAACTAAATAGAAATTATCAATCACTCATTTAAGCCATCCTACTATTTCATCCGTATTTAAATTTCTGTTTATTTTATCTAGTAAAGGGTCTAGAACACAATTAAAATCTCCATCCATGATAATATGATAGGTGCAGAAAAGATAGTCTTCTAAGACCCTAAAAAACTGTCTTCTGGGTCTCTATTTGTAGGGGTGTAAATATTGATAAACCTGATTATTCTGTTGCATGGGATGGGGGAACTTTTAAAGACAGCCTGTATGTTTGTAAATTTTCCTCTTGTGACATCTGTGTATTCTCTTTGTTTGTTAGGTTTGGTCTATGGTGTGGTCATTTAGCAAGTTGCTTGAAGTTTTCAAGATAACCTGTATGTTAAATGTTTGTACATATGTCATAAGGTAATATTGTTTTTTTCTACTACCTTTATGTATTCTGATGGTATCACCAGTTAATAGTGGGACATCTAGTGTTTCTTTTGTTGGAATACTTTATCATGTGAGATATGTACATTATACTTTTTGTCTCTAGAGCTAAGTGTTTTGAGTACTACATTGTAATATGTATTTGATTTGTCTTGCAGGGAAATGAATATTTTAAAGAAGGCAAGTATGATGAAGCAATTGCTTGTTACACTTTAGGAATTCAGAGTGATCCATATAATGCTGTACTGCTAGCAAACCGTGCTATGGCCTTCCTGAAAAAAGGACAGTAAGTTATAACTAAATGTTGACCAAACCTACAGAAATATCACCTACAACAATCTGGAGTGAAGGAAATAAAAAATTTCAAAAAATATACTCATACTTCTACTTTTTTTTAATAATAATACTAATACCATTCAAATACAGTATAATTATTCTTTTTATTATCTTAAAAGTTTTCTATACTTAATCAAAAATTATCTTACAGGTATCTTAAATTTACTTATTATTTTCACCTTTTATCATTAAAAGTAAATTATGAACTATCTTTGGTGATAAGTAGCAAAAATGTTTATGCATAATCTCCTTTTTAATTATTGGAATTTTAAATTTTAATTCTTGTATTCTATTAGGTTAAACATCTACCATTAAATTCCAGATGTTAATGTTCATTTTAAGTGATAAGCTTACCTAGTGTATTTTAGCAGAATTTTGCAAACGTTTTCTGAATATGAAAAAAAAATGCATAAAATTGGAACATAGGGAGGTTTTTTTATTCTTTATAATAAAAACATGATCTGATGATATTAAGGGGTCAAAAAAGAGTTAATGTACATGAAAAACATCAAAACTACATGTGTATTTGACTCATTTGTTAACATACATTTTTCCAGAGTATTACAAATTACACAAGGTTGTTTTTTCTACTTTAAATCATTACTCTAAACCAAGTATAGAGACCTTTGGTTGGAAATTATTTTTTCATCATGTGAAAAAATGTTCAGTTATTGTACATTTTGAAGTATAAAGGAAATTGTGATGTAGAGTTTTGTAAAGAAATGCAAATATTAAGTTATCTTTAAAAACGGTTATTAGAGATACATCTATAAAGGTAAACAGCTTGTTAGGTAACTATATTATAGTGCATTACTGGTTT
>NW_013670104.1:80370-90372 GCF_000517525.1 Limulus polyphemus | reverse complement strand
ATATCCACTAGGTAGCACAACGACCAAACAACGGTTAGTTTATAATATACGTTGACGCTGTTTGTACATACTATATCCACTAGGTAGCACAACGACCAAACAACGGTTAGTTTATAATATACGTTGACGCTGTTTGTACATACTGTATCCACTAGGTAGCACAACGACCAAACAACTGTTAGTTTATAATATACGTTGACGCTGTTTGTATATACTATATCCACTAGGTAGCACAACGACCAAACAACGGTTAGTTTATAATATACGTTGACGCTGTTTGTACATACTATAGTAGTACTGACGTATTTGTCTATTTTTCATCTTGCAGCTTCAATCACATGCCATTCAAATACTTCCATTAGCCCTTCAAATTACTGACTTGTTTACATGTCTTTCACTGCTAATGGAGTCTATACGTTTTAATTATATTTACAACACTCAGTGTAGGGAACTGAACGAAGTATAAGGTAAAATCACAGTAGCAGTTTGTAGGATTAATTACAATATTGATGGAAACTTTTTTGTGAGTCATATGTTATTATGGTCCATATAACCAAAATGCCGTGGTTATACAAGCAATTTGGCACATAAGTAGTTTAGAAATGCGATATGAACTGCATGACTAATTGTAGGGTTAAGGAAGGTTACACGAGAAAACGTGCATATCACATTAAGCCTACTTTGCGTTTGGAAACGTGATGTTTCGTTGAAACGATGTATGTATGCGTTGAAGTCTAAGCTACAATCCAGCAACTAATTATTACAGGCTACGTTGTGTTTCACATATTTCCATCACACATAAAGTATAGATTTCAATCATATGTTTTGTGTGCATAATATTTGTAAAACAGTTTTAAGATCTTATTGTTGCTAGATCTAAGAAGGTTCAATGGATCATGCACGTTTTAGAAAACTCTTTTCAACACTTCTAATGCTCGATGTCGGTATATTTCACACTTGCAAAATTGAATTTGATGAAAAAAATATTTCATTATTTTTACAGAAGATTAATTACATTAATTAATTAATACTTGAAACATTTTATGTGTGTGTGTGTGTGTGTGTGTACAAAACTTGAAGAGTTCTTGCACAGATCTTAAAATATAACGTTGATAAACGGAAACATCGGCACATGTAGATACGTAGATCTTGAAAGTCGAGTTGTTCACAACTTGAAAATAGCGTTGATAACTGGACCAATTGTTGGTTGAGATGTTGCAAAGGAAATATCTGATAGAGCTTTTCGCCAGACACTAATCATAACAGAACCGTCTGGAAAATGATCTAAACGAAATGGTACAGCTTATAAAATGAGTCAGATCAACGTAGGCCGATAAGGCAATCACTGATTGGCATGTCCTTAAGCCAATCAGGAAATGTCACAGACCTACTGACGACAACAACTTGACTTTGCTGAATAAATCTCCCTGCACATACAATCACGGATATTCCAGCTTGTGTTGCATGCTTTGAAATGTCCACCGATAGGAACTCACCCAATTCAATTTTGTTTTCAGTAACAACTAAAAAAACTGCCCATTCATGAGGTAAAGGAACATCGGAAGACTGGATTGACCTTTTGATTGACGTGGGTTTCTTCGTTTTGTTGCGCCTGCGTCGAGTGGCGGACTTCACATACAAAATTTGATAATGGTAAAAGACAATGTCAAGCCACTTGAATTTTTCTCCTGTCTTAAAGTCCAGTGCACAGAAAATACTAGCAAAATCTCCAAAGGTTTTTGCCCCTTGAAGTTTTCCAAGGATATGAACTCCAGACATACCATCAATGATTAGTGTTGAATCTTCATATTGAGGCAATCTTTAGGGCAACTGATCTTTGCTATCAGCTCATCAGCTAGAAGTAACTTTGATCTTGATCTCAAAGAGTCATCCAGTGCTGCTTAAAAAAGGGGGACTGGTGACAGTTCATGTTTAATGATTTCATTCAGGTCAACAGTTTACCCACGTTCTTACGCAACAGCAATTCGCTGTAAGAGTCCGGTCAGCTTTAATTGTCTTGGTTTCGTCCTTTCCCATACCCGAGGCTTTCACTTCATACATGCTAGCAAGGTCTCATAGATTAATTTATTCTAATCTAAGTGCGACCCACCCTTAATACTAATGGCGCAGAAAAATATAGCTAATTTTTACAAAATACTCTTTTTACCTGTTTGTGTAATTTTGCCCTTGTCTTTATTACCTATATTCGTGGTACGAACTGTAATTTGCCTCATGGTATTGATCTACCATCCGTACACTTTCCCGACATGTTTACAGCCACATGTTTTCCTTGTAATTCGAAATAAGTTCGGATTAACAGCATGATTAGCTAGACCTTCACATTCTTTGACAGCTCCATAATTGGTCATTTATCTGAAATTGAGAGAAGCTGTAAGTCAACTATGGTTCCAGATTTTTCAGACACCCTGTACCTAAAGAATAAAAATATGCACTAGGATAACCTAAATACTCAGATTTGTTTCTTAGGAAATTAACCTAGCTGTCCGACAGTATTATGCACTCATTTCAAGGGATTTTAGTGAATAGTGTCCAAATAAAATTTAAATGCCCCCACCCCGAGTATCATATGCATGTCCCCAGTGACATGCAACTTTTCGAAAAAGTTTCCCGTGTTATCCGGACAATGGTTTTTGTGTTCATTAGAAAATAACATGTTTCGTGTTTATTATTCAGCTTTCATGTATTAACTATCCCGAGGAACGAAAAAGTAAATATATAAAATGCAGTACAGTACGAGTGTTCTAATAATATAACATTTTATATACAGAATGTATCTTAGAATAAATCAATTATAAGACATGGAAAAATGTCGTCAAAAGTAAACTCAAGCATGCATTCCACTCTTGTTCATGCTATGATCAAAAAGGTGAATATTACCGGCAATTTGAATTGTCCAACGCCTGCCCAAAGATGATGGGATTAACACATTAGTAAATACGTGATATTTATTTTTGCAGACCAGAAAAAAATAAATAAATATGAGGGCAGTATACAATTTGACAATTTAGTGGTACTGGGCCACGTAAGCCTAAACATAATACCTACATGATCGGCCTCCCCCCCCCCAACATTTGCAGTCCTTCCAGTGCAAAAGAGCCTCAAGGCTCACAGTTGTAAAGTTTAACTAACTCTTGAATTTTGTAATTCGCTAATGTTTAAGTTATATATATACACACATAAACACACACATCAAATACACGTAAACAACGAGAGCATTAACACAAGTTCTCAATAAAGCTGTTCACACACACATTTCAGAAGTTACAGAGGAGCCCAGAATAACGTCTCTGCCCCCGCGTGTAACTTTCCCTTTCTGGGAGCGTTTTAGAGAAACTTACTTTATCTTAAAGTTTGCTCACTAATAACCGAAAATCGACTAATATCACAGCACGAACAATAACTGAAAATTTCACGTAAGGATCCTGTGTGTTAAGTTACCCTCACTCCTATAACAATAATAAAGAAAAAAGCCTGTAATCGTAAACTTCAAAATGTCATGCAAAATGAAAAATTCAAGCTTTCTTTGAACCTCCACCATTAAGTCTACACAGCATGCGCCAGATAGGTTAGTTACTTCCTGCTGAACGAAATGATCCAACCGTTTACAAGAAAATATTCACGGTCTATAAAATAAGTATATGTATAACTGAGAAGGTGGGGAGCAAGGTTCGAAAGGGACTTAGTTCGTTCTCTATACTGAGCCCAGCTTTTGATCACGCTGTTACTTACTTGATTTAGGTTGATTACTAACTAGATGCACAAAAGTTAAACACGACATGTGTACCAATCTAATAAAAATAACAATTAAAAACTCACATATACACTGATAAATAAAGCAAACAGTCGTCTGAAATGTCATCTTCAAGATACTGCAGGCAAATAAATTCACTTACACTGTTCAAAATCAACAAATATGACAACCATTCTTTTGTCTAAGTCTGTATCACAACCACAGTAAATGTTAGTAAATATCGCTAGTAAGTAACAGTTTGGCTGTAACTGTTAGTAAATATCGCTAGTAAGTGACATTTTGGCTGTAAATGTTAGTAAATATCGCTAGTATATAACAGTTTGCTATAAGTGTTATTAAAAATCACTAGTAAGTGACATTTTGGCTGTAAATGTTATTAAAAGTCACTAGTAAGTAACAGTTTGGCTGTAAATGTTAGTAAATATCGCTAGTAAGTAACAGTTTGGCTGTAAATGTTAGTAAATATCGCTAGTAAGTAACAGTTTGGCTGTAGATGTTAGTAAATATCGCTAGTAAGTAACAGTTTTCTGTAAGTGTTAGTAAATATCGCTAGTAAGCAACAGTTTGGCTGTAAATGTTAGTAAATATCGCTAGTAAGAAACATTGTGTAGTATATGTTGACCACGATTTAAAATGTGGTTCACCAGATTCGATATTCCATGTTCAGGCAACATTTTAGACTTGTCTGGCCTACTAAGCACAGTTTTAGCTATCTATACAGAAACTAAAACCAAAATGGAATGTTTTTGAGGCTAGACATTCATGTCGAACCATTTACTTGCATAAACTGCCTACTGAAGCATTATATTTTTGTTCCAATATGCCTATCGAAGCATTTCTTAAAAGTTCCAATAAACAAGGGTGTGATAATTTTCTTCAACGTTATGTATACATGAATCAACTAGGTGTACATACCCACAATAAAGTGATAATTACTACACTTGCAGGATTAGTTACTTGCTGATCAAGCTAACACTTAACCTACTACACAGCAGTTACATAGCACAATAGTTGTCCACTCTGTCAGTATCCAAGTATCCTTTTGAATGAAATATACATATTGGATAACACTGAGTTTCATGTGTTACCTTAGTCGGATAATACACAGTGTTGCGTGTCTTTAACAACTGATATCCTCATCTTGTTAATTAATACACAAAGTTTCACATATCTTATGATCTTAACACCTCGCATTCTTTTACATTAACACAAAGCTTTAGGTGTCTTCGTGTTTTTACTACCTATGTTAAATAAACTTAGACAAGAATACTTTTGACATTTATTAAAATCAGCTAGACGAGTAATACAAACTAGAGTAGCATATCCATCAAGCTGAAAGCAATTTCCAATTACATCTGCCCACGTGTAATACAAACTAAAGTAACATATCCATCAAACTGAAACTAACAACAAATTAGACCTGCCCACGTGTTGAAGTTACCATAACAACAAAGAAATAAACACAAGCTGCTGTTCTACCTTCCCGCTGTAGTTACAAGGTATAAAAAGAATAATGAAATTTAACACTAGCGTTATGATTTACGTATCACATTTCAAATCTCACGATCTATACGCCTCTTCGATTGGATCATAAAATTATTTAAACCATACAGTCAGCTGATTTGTTGGTTCACGTTGCAGAGAGCAAGGGTGTCATGCTTGAGAAAGAAACAACCATAATATCACCAACTTGCTAATTAAAGTAACGTGCACTTGCCATCAAAGTTATCTAGATACCACCAACTAGAAATATACAATTTCCTAAGAAAACACCATGCATTTTCAGTTTTGGGTGCGTTATAAGAGTGACAGTGAATCGTGTTATTCGGTTCAAAACAGACAAGTCCTTTAGGCGGCGGGTGCTGCTAATTTGATGCCTTTCTTCTGGCTAGTAGTTTCCCCACATCATAAGCAGAGTTAAATCTAAAGGTTTTTCTGAACAATAAATACAGGTAGTTGACGACTGAGAATGAATTCGTATGAGCTAAGAAACCTAATATTTTGATCAGTTACAAGGAAAAACATTCAAAGTTTTAGATTAAACCAGCAGAATACTATCAAATCAAATGATGATTAAACAGTCCTATCACAATCCAATGGTACCAATAATAAGAGTAAAGTTAACGAAGAAACAGTGTATTCAAAAAAGGTAATTGATATGTCCAGAATAGTAAACTTGTTTAACAAAAACAATTCATGGCGAATTACAGTTTAATTCGTTACTTGTCTCACGTTAGGCCTATTTTGACAAAAATAGTATTAGCTTACACCAGACTTGGTTTTTATAATCAAACAATTTCAAACTGAGATTCTAACCTTTATAGGGTCCATCTTTTCTATTTCTGTTTCGAAATCCGGCACATCATCTGCCTTTCGTTCATCTGTTAAATCGTCGGTACAACGGATCTCTTCATGATCTTCTCCACTTTTCTCGAACCAGTATTTATCATCACATTCGTTCGCGTTTGCGTAATTATAAAAGTCATTCAGATGCTTTTCAACGTTTTTATCGGAATCAATGGAACCTCCATTCATATTATGTGCGACATCTTTATCTTCAGTAAACAATAACGATGACTCCACATCACGTTTTTCACTGCCACTGCTGTCCTTCACGTTTTTACTACTTCTTTCGTCCAATGGGACGCTATTTTCAAAGAACTGCGCATTCTCTTCTTTTTCTACATTTTGATATTTGATCACTGATACGTTGGAGTTCTTTTGCATACAACTATCAGCATCCTGAGAACCTTGTAAGCCTCCTACAGGGTTACTTTTAATGTTTTTTATAGAATGTTTTTGATTATCATTGACAGCTTTTTGGCGATTTTCAAGATCCCGAATAACCGTATCTTTCTGATTCTTCTTTGACGAGTCCCAGTGATCATTATTACTTGTCACTACAATTGTACAGTCTGTTCCTATAACATTAAGTTTATCTAGTTCATGTGGATGGACTTGGCGGACGTCCCTGACGATCCGTGGAAGACGAGTCGTTTCTTTTGAATTATTCGATACTTCACGACCGCCATCTAACGTTGACTTATCTTTACCTTTTTTCTTCCTCTCGCCAGCACTCCTATAAGACAAGATTATTTTGTTAAAATACGTTTGTATTTGCAGTGTTTAAGAACTATCTCGGTTATTTTACATCAGTAACAAGGAAGGGAGTGTGTGTGGGGGGGGGGGGCACACTAAAGCACTGCACTGATAATCTTTTAACCAGTACCATGATGTCTTAAATTAGTCTGTCGAAATCATGTGGGTCTCTACGATTTACTATCAACGACTCTACTTCAGATTTCTTGGTAATCAGTTTCATTAGTTATATAACTATGAATACGTTAAAATATACAACAACTATAATAGGCACGGGCATAACACATAAATTTACTTTAAATATTGATAAATATGGTAAAAAATAGTTTTTTTTTAACTCCAAAATGGCAGTTTTAGTTATTTCTGCAAAGCCACCAATTTAGTCATTTCGGCAGGGTTACTGTTTTAATTATTTTGACAATATATTTTTGTTCCAAGTAAAATTTAAATATAATTTTTCAGAATGATTGTTTGTTTGTTTGTTTTGAATTTCGCGCAAAGCTACATGGGGGCTATCTGCGCTAGCCGTCCCTAATTTAGCAGTGTAAGACTAGAGAGAAGGCAGCTAGTCATCACCACCCACCGCCAACTCTTGGGCTACTCTTTTACCAACAAATAGTGAGATTGACCGTCACATTATAACGTCCCCACGGCTGAAAGGGCGAGCATGTTTGGTGGGACGGGGATTCGAACCCGCGACCCACAGATTGCGACACGAGTGCCCTAACCACCTGGCCATGCCGGGCCAGAATGATTGAAAATATAAACAAATACTGAATGGATTTTATTATACACAAAGAATATATACACCTAAGTAGGTAACGTCATTCTCTTTGTGTTACATGATGGAAATAAACACACTGTGGCTGATAGATCCTTGGAAAGTACATCTAAAGGAGTGTACCAGAGTTTTGCCTGAATAATAATAGTTGTTTCTCAAGAACAAGAACATTCAGGGGTATGGTGGTAACTTTCGACGACTCATTTTGGATAACAGCAAATACACACATATTAGAAAAAAAAGAAGAAAAACGTTTATAGGTTTTTCAGCTTAGAAAAAACATCTGGCAATCACACCCACTCTTTATTTATTGAATTTCATGCACAGCTACACAAGTGCTATCTGCACTAGCAGACTCTAATTTTGAACTAACAGACTAGTGGGAAGACAGCTAGTCAATACCGGCAACCCTTGGGCTGCTGTTATCAAACTGAACAGTGGAATCCGAACTTAATATACGGGCTCCAAAGTGCAGAGAGCGATTTTGTTTGGTTGTAACGGGACTTGAACCACGGAACCTCAAATCCACTGTCCAGCACACTAATTAATGGACCGCTCTCGGCCCCTCTCCCAGTTGGATGGTGCCTTTCCACTAAATTTTTAAGACGCATATATATATAAAGGAAGCGAATTTATAACAGATAAGGTTCGGCGATATGTAGTACCTTGTCTGCTCTCAACAGTCTTGTTTCTTTTTAGACGCAAAACTTCAAAGTGGGTTATCTGCACTGTACCCACCGAATGTATCGAACCCCGATTTTTAGATACAAGCCCTCATGCTTACCGCTGAGCCACTAATGGTCTCTTCGCAGTCAAAAATGACAACCTGTTGAAAACGAATATCAAAATTAAAAGTTTCAATAACCTTTTTACATTACTGTTTTTCTTTCTTTAAACATACAATATAGAGAGTATCACAGAGCTACTAACTTCAGAGATGACTTTCAAAGGGAGGAGTTTGGTGTGGAGAAGGTGCATCTATCTCCTGGAGCCTTTCCTTGAAACTTCAATCCCTAAACGGCGTCATCCGGCAAAAACTAAATACATCTTCTTATGGCTTATGATTCACTTTTGGTGGACTATATCACTAAATCTGCTAAAGTGAATGAATTTACAGCATACGACATTGGGGATAAAACGTAATATATATATGGAGAGAGAGAGAGAGCTATCCACTAGACCTAAAACCTAGTCCGTTAGTCATTCACTACATATATTAAAATGGAATAACTTACACCACACAGTGTAAATACAGGTTTGTACTACTGGCTTATAGCTTTATAATCTGAGGGTCATCCAACAACACAGATTTTCTGGTCATACGAAACTATATATTAATCAAACCTGTTAGATCTTCTTCGGTTTCTGTTATGCTAACTTGTTAACTTGAACGTAACCACGTCCTTAAAAATAATTTCATGAAGGTTATACACTGCCTTAGGAAGTAATTTTGGAGTGATCAAGACATTGCCACAGCTAAACATTTCTAACACACGATGTGTGAAAAGCATGCCATTTCTGTGGTAGTGGTGGGGTCTGGGGGCATGCCCCATCTCGAAAATTTTTGAAAATTAAATGTCATGATAGTGAATCTTGAGCCATTCTGACAACAATTACTGCATACACATAACGTAACGTATTGAATTAAAAGAAGCAAGTTTTAATACACAAGTTGTAGCTATACATGCAATGAAAAAGTGGTCAAGCCATGGCCTGACTGGTTTTACCGCTTCCTACGGTCTTGTTATACCATAGCTCAAAAGTGTAAGAAAAGATTATGGCAAATTCATTTCCCCCTTTATTCAAAGTGATTTTCATGTTATGATTAAAAATCCTCATCTCGAAAATTTCAAATTTCATTTGCGTAATCTCTAAAACCTCCTAAATACATTTTAAACGTTTGTTTTCAGTAAAACTTTATATTTTATATGATATTTTCTCTACCCTAACTCTATACAAGATTGGTCAATTTTACTGACCTCGTAACCACCAGAAAAAACCTAAATAAATCTAAATTACCCATTTTTTCTTTCTGCGATGACTTCAAATTGTAACATGAAACTACATTTGTTTATCCTAAGTAGCTTTAAGCTTTTAACAGTATACATCCATTTATATTATAAATTTTATTGTTTTATTGCCCTTTGAACCTGTCTAACTACTACTCGCGCCATTATAACTATAAGTTACAAATCACTTGGGGAAGGTAGAACTTACTTTACGCTATCGAATTACATTACCCACGAGTTCTCTATTTTTACATCTTAGTTACTTTTATAATAATAAATAAGGAATAAACATGAAAACAAGAAATAAAGTACTTACCCGGGGTCTTTTTTTTTTTTTTTTT
>NW_013670104.1:77552-79553 GCF_000517525.1 Limulus polyphemus | reverse complement strand
AGAGGATGTGACAGGTGAGTGTGGAAAGAGGGGTCTAATTTTATATTTGTTGGCTCAGTAATCAAACAATATTGGAGGGGATAAAAATTATGGTTTGTCTGAGCAATGACGATTTTTATAGTGAGTAATTTACGTTAAATTTCACAGTTATTGGAGGGGTGGTGAGTAAAACAGGGAGGAGGGGATGCTTAGAGAAAATATGTCACATTTCACACACAAGAGGAAATTCAGGATTTTTTTAAATATTGCCTTATAAAATTAAGAACTTAAAACTTATATAATATTAAAATGTGAATTATTAGCTAGAATTTTATGCTATACTAATTGGTATAACAAAGTAGTTTGATTACATTTTGGATGCAAGTCACTAAAAACCTCGTGACATGCGCAGTAAAGGATGCCCGTGCAAAAAGAGTTTAACAGCCTTACTAAAATGGCTCGCTGTGACCTACTTGAGTCACTTAAAAGCTTTTAAGTTTAGATGGAATTTAAAGAGATTTCTTTTTTTAAAATATTTTTAAACTGTTTGAATTTTTCTTTGTTCTGTTTTAAATCTCTGGCGTACCACGATTGCTATGTGATTTATTTGAACATGCAAACGCCTATCAGTGAGATATGTAGAACATGACAATGATATTATCCCCAAACAACAAAATAACCGTAAATAATTGTTCGAACAAAGTATTTCCAGGTGACAACCAGTCAACAATACACAATAAAAACTACTTTCGTCATTATGTTTGAAGACATTGTCAGAGTTTGTTTGTTTGTAGTTAAGCACAAAGCTGCACAATGGGCTATCTATGCTCTGCCCACCACGGGTATCGAAACCCGGTTTATAGCATTGTACGTCCGCAGACATGCCGCTGTGCCACTGGGGGGCGTCAGAGTTTTCCGATTTTCTATATAGGTTTTCTGACGCTTCAAATAAGTCGATGTCCCGGCATATTTGTTTGTTTTTGAAGTTCGCGCTAAGCAACTCGAGGGCCATCTGTACTAGCCGTCCTTAATTTAGCAGTGATAGACTAGAGGGAAGGCAGTTAGTCAACACCATAAACCACCAATTTTTGGACTATTCTTTTACCAACAAATAGTGGGATTGACGATATTTTATAACGCCCTAATCACCAGGTCATGTCAGCCCCACAAAAAAAAGGCAAACTGCGGATATCACCACATCGTTTGAAGTCACAAATAAAGTTGCATTGTTTAAAAAGTTACTTTCAGAATTTTAAATCTCACAATTTGAAGATTTAGAAAAACTACATTCAGTTTCTATAAAATATGAAAAGTTCCCGATGTGTACTAATACTTTGATTTTTACTCTATTTTAAAGAAGTTATTAATTTATCTAATATATTTGTCTAACGTAGCGCTAATTTCTTAATGTATTTCACAATTAAAACACGGGTGTGTTCAAAACATAAGATCAAACGATTTGCTCTATCCTTCACTACGTGACCCCCGATGTGTCGTTTTATTTGATGAATGAGTACAAAGTAGATGGAACCTTCAAAGTATACCACTAAGTACAAAAATAAAATATAAAAAGGAATTTATTTGGTGTTGCCGCTTCCGACCCAGTGTACGGTATTACCATTCCAAGAACGAAATGTTCAAGCACGAACTGTGCGAGGGAAAGACAGGTCAGTTCGTTGCCTCTCTCTGAAGGCCTGAAGATTCTTTATTTAAGCATAAGAATTCCTTCATCGTAAGTGAATAACTTTAAGCAGCTTTCGGTGGATACAGTAAACTATGTTAAACATTACCAAGGTTTGGCATGGTGCAATACAAAATTGGTGAATACAGTAAACTGTGTTTGAAACAACATTACCAAGGTTTGGCATGGTGCAATACAAAATTGGTGAATACAGTAAACTGTGTTTGAAACAACATTACCAAGGTTTGACATGAAGTAATACAAAATTGGTGAATACAGTAAACTGTGTTTGAAACAACATTACCAAGGTTTGGCATGGTGCAATAAAAAATTGGTGAATA
>NW_013670104.1:64948-76916 GCF_000517525.1 Limulus polyphemus | reverse complement strand
AGTAAACTGTGTTTCAAATAACATTACCAAGGTTTGGCATGGAGCAATACAAAATTGGTGAATACAGTAAACTGTGTTTCAAATAACATTACCAAGGTTTGGCATGGAGCAATACAAAATTGGTGAATACAGTAAACTGTGTTTCAAATAACATTACCAAGGTTTGGCATGGAGCAATACAAAATGGTGAATACAGTAAACTGTGTTTCAAATAACATTACCAAGGTTTGACATGAAGTAATACAACATTGGTGAATACAGTAAACTGTGTTTCAAATAACATTACCAAGGTTTGACATGAAGTAATACAACATTGGTGAATACAGTAAACTGTGTTTCAAATAACATTACCAAGGTTTGACATGAAGTAATACAAAATTGGTGAATACAGTAAACTGTGTTTCAAATAACATTACCAAGGTGTGGCATGGAGCAATACAAAATTGGTATAATACAATAAGAGATTGATGATTTGAATAAAATGCGTCTCAATATGCAAAATACTTCAAGAATCAATGGCAATTTTCCATAACAGATTATATCTGCAGTAGTTTCTTCATTCGTTGATATGCTGATTGGGAGTAATGGAAAGCATAGTGAACACCTTCTGTGATAGTTTCTTGAAACACCCAGTGCCATATCCAAACTAAGTGAAGCTTCTACAAGAATCATCTTTTCTGGGCAGTGTTTATTGATCCTTGCAATATCTTGGACACTGATACGCGTTTCATTTAAATCACCAATATTACTACTGAAAAAGAGAGGTAGAAAGAAGAGAAATAAAAGCAGTGATAGTTCTCGAGAAAAACGATTTTGATACGCAGTAAAATATTATAATGAATTACGATATTCAGATTTTCCTGAATGATTTGATTGTTTGTTTGAAATTAATCGCAAAGCTACACAATGGGCTACTTGTGCTGTGCAAACCACGAGTATCGAAACCCGGTTTTTAGTATTATAAGCCTTCACTGCTTCAGGCTTACCGCTGTGGCACATAAAGGCTCCTGGATGAAGCTTATAATTCTGAATGTGCCTTTGAGGAAATTTAATTCATTTAGAACAGGAAATTTTTAAGACATAGTCGTTTTAAGTATGGAGTTTGCTTTATAATCATCGTGTATTAGCTATTTGTTATCAGCGGCTGGTAACATTAATATGATTTATAGACCAAGTAATTCCACTGGAGTTCTCATTTATAATTAATTGTACGCATTAGTTTTCATTCAGGTTCACAAAACAGTTTAATTTAATTTAATATAGCATTCTTATCGTTATGAGTTTTTTAACTTGTGCAACTATATGCAAAAATATTGGGAATCCAAACACTTTACAAAGTGGCTCAATCAAAAGTCTGAGGGCTCACATGGCTAAAAACCGGGTTTCGATATTCGTGGTGAACACAGCACAGATAGCCTGTTGTGTAGCTTTGTGCTTTACAGTTGTGCTTAGAGAAACTCACACAATCATGTGTTCAGCTAATCCATGCATAGAACAGTAAAAATTACTATATATTATAACCTATTTACAAGAAAAATAGTTTATGAAGAATATTTTTGTAGAAGAAACAATTTCACTGAAGTGTTGGTACAATATTGGAACGAACCCTTGGAAACAAAGGTCGTGTAGAACAATGACTTACCTGAATGGCACAGGGATATTTGACCCGGGTGCACGAGATACGTTATCACCATGGCTTCCGATTCTCCCGCGAAAACACTTTATGGTCACGGGCATTCTTGATTTACTTGCGCAGTCCAAAGCTTTTAACACAGTTTTTGTTTTAACTTTATTCAGCTGTTTGAAGTTTATTTTGTTTTTTCAAGGGCTTGCACGAGCTCATGGCAACACCAGTTTATAAGTACTTATGTGGTAACTTCTCCCATTGCACTGAACATGCCAATTCCAAGACATGAAGCGTGGACAAGCACGTCTTCACTCCTACACACACACACACACACACAGAGTACACAATGCTCTGTTTAAAACTAAGTGCTGCCATCTATTAGTTCTTAGTGAAAATACCAAACCAAAGTATATAAAAAATTAATGGAATATGCAATATTAGATGCTTTCTGCTAGTTTCATTGGTTTAATCAAAATGTGAAATTTCGGGAATATGTTAAAAAATTGAACTTAAAGTTTCATTGCTATACATAGATCAAAACTACAGTGTAACCGGAATTCCATAAAGTCGTTCCCCTTGGCCAATATAATCTTTTTTGTTCGGTCTAGTGAAGGTAAACACGTTTTACTTGTAAACCAGAAAAGTCAGTAGGCATACAAAGAGTAAGAAAACAATAACGAGAATTTCTTGTACAGTACAGCCTGTTTGCTCATATTTCTTCTGCATCATCCGGAACAGACTTTATGGGACGTAATGCAGTGTTACCCCTTAGCTGCGCGGCCGCCCAACAACCAATCAAGTACCGTGCACATCTTCAGTAATGTTGAGGAGTCTCAACACATTTATGGCCTTAATGACCCCGGCAGTTGATAGGCCTAAAGCCCAAATAACTAACTGGTAGTATTGCAAAACGGCCTAATGATCCAATAGGGTCGAGGGTCTAAAAATACAGCCCCCCTTAAAAAAAACTGGTACCACACATCTGCACACTGCCTTGATACTGGTGCATATGAAAAAAATTCATTCTGCACATGGAATGAAAAAAATAGAGAACACTGGTCACATCCCTTATTGTTATTATTATTTTTATTTTTTTTTGCTGTATGTCGGTAAAAGTGCTTATATATCAATCAGAAAGTTAATAAAATTGCATGACGTTTCGCATTTATATATTTCCCAATAATCTGTATCTTCAAAATATTTACAGATCATAAAACTAATAAAAGCATGCGTTTGGAAGACGGTTAATAGACAAATGATTTTATTTAACAAACCTTGAAAAACTTTAGTTAGCAAGTAAAAATATGGAAGTCATCTCTAATTATTTAATGGGTTACGTGTAATGACTAGGAAATAACTATAGTTTCCTGTGGCCCCCCTCCTAAAAAAGGTTCACGCTTATTACCTTTCCGAATTACCATAGTAACCAGTATAAAATATTAAATCAAAAACACAATATACGTAACTACATCACTAGGGGAGGGGGAAGCAGTAATATTTGTCTAAGTAATTTAAGTGTAAAAAAATGCAAGTTTGTAAATCGTATATTTTTGTTCGTTCTATTAATTAGCATTTACAACATTTTTAAGATTAGGCCCTACGAGAAGTATTGTAGTGTTAGGGTAGTACCCATACTTCCCATTTACTGGAAAATTAGCTAAGCGTGAAATCATAAAAGACGAGGTATTCATAGAAACAAAAGTCCTTAATTCAAAATACATGCCCTCACTTTATGCCAAAAATTACAAAGCTTGTAAGCGTGCACTTTATATACACAAATACACAAAACAATTAACGAAACAGACCCGTGATCACAGTTGAAAATATAAAAAATTACAAAATATTCTATCTCAGATTTGGCAAAGACTTATTGATATTGTTACGACAGCGGAAGTCGCGTGGCGTTGGAAGCATGCGCGCTGGAGTTTCTGGAAGGATCATGAATTATCGGGGAGGCCCGAGTTTGTTCGAGGCGCCCTCATTTTTAGTATATAAGCCTGGCGAGAAAAACCAGCGCGATTGCATAGATAGATAGACTGAAGAGATAGATATAGATATATAATTGAGTCAAGCGAGCAGTAGGCACCGTAAGTAAAGTGTGTGAATTACTGTCATTTATAGCGTGTGTTATAAAGGTTAAGTTTAAAGTGACTGTGGAAATTCTGTGTATTACAAAGTTGTATCGTGTATAACTTTTCTACAATTTATATTTTATTCCAATCTCCAGAGCAAAAAAGTAGATATTATATTCCAAACTGAGCTTATAAATAATGTTAAGATTTGATAGAGAACAATGTTATATTGAGAAGAAAAATCACTTAATTAGCTGCATTTAATTCAGGTATTAATATTCATACACCAAACTATAACACAGGATGTTTCTGGCAAAGCACACCTTTTACGTTTATAAGTATACGCGTAGTCAACATCTTTGCGTAAGAATTGTTAAGTCAGGAAGAATCTGCAAGATAATTAGGCCTAAACGCTCTTACATTTTTTAAATTCAAACATTCTCACGCATTCTTGTGCGTGCAGTTTTATTTGCTTATAATAGACTAGTTGGCACTGCTATGTGCGTCATAGTTTCAAACACAAAGGAAAAGATGAAGTTTCTTTAAGTTATGGTTTCGATTGTCTGATCAGTAACTGTTCAGATAAAGAGTTTTTACTGAACAGACAATTTTAACCAGAACTAAATAAAACTTCATTATCTGCATCATATACAAAAAGGAAAGGTTGTCTGAAATATACATACACAGGTGTTAAGCTACTTAAGTACCATACGAGATTCCGAGGAAGGACACTTGCATGTAATCTAATCCTGTCAATGAAAACTACTTTTCATGATTGTCGTTTATAACGTGACTCATCTTGGAATATTTAACAGCTTTACTAAGTGGCATCGAATTTGGTAGAAAACAGTTGCATGGAATTAATGTCCTAACAAGCTTTCTAAACCCATCGAACATTGCAACAATGCTCTATTTAGTTTTCTAAATCTGCCGAATCTAACAGTAGATAAGTGCATTGCAACAATGTCCTTACAATATTTTCAAATTCACAGAACCTGGTAGAGGACGGCTACATTACTACAATGTCCTTACAAGCTTTCCAAATACAAAAAAAAAAACAAAAAAAAACATGACAAACATGCATAGCCGCTTTCCAACAACATCTAACAATCTCTAAAGTCACTGATCCTGACAGAGGTTAACTGCATTGCAACAATGTTCTAACAAGTTTACGAAAATTTACCCAAAAATCTTCTAGATCCACCGAACCAGGCAGAAGATAGCTGTAATACAACGTTTTAACAAGTTTTCTAAATCAAGTGGAAAAAGGTCGAAATTTAGAGGTAATATTTTCCACAGAAAAGCTAAAGAACTAAATTTCCTATATTTCAATTTAGTGTAAAAACTTGCTAACTTGAACGTAGTTCTCGTTTCTTTTTTACTACACGTACAATAATCTAATAAAAACAACATGTTCGAATCGTAATTAGAATTGTCTTGCAGTGAGAAATGAGTTTATTGTTTCTTTTATTTGCTCCAAGTTTATTATTTATGTTGACAATATCAATGTATAAAAAGAACTAAAGAAACATGAGAAACTGAAACGATGTAAAAACCAAAGTAACTATGCTGTTTTAAAGAATAATTTGTCACATTTTGGTTGGTTTCCAATTCAGTCTTGACACTGATACTTTCCGAAGAATAGTCGAGTACGTTCGTACGCACGAGACACGTGGGGATAAATCACACAACAGGAATGTCAGTACTGGTGCCAAGTCTGATTTTGCTTTCTACCTCAGCCCAAATTAGCTTCTAGTGTATATTTTACATAACCAACTTTTCTCTGTTTATTTAAGTTATATAGTGTCCATCATCGTACACATGTCTGGGATGACACGTGGGTGCAGCAGAACAAAGTAGGTTTTGTTATTGTTAAAGCTAAACCTTTACAAAGCAACTAAAAGGGGGCATTTCTATAATTAGGAAGAAATGAAAACACACACAGACTACGCCCTCCCTACGACTATATAAGTATCTATTTTAGAACACATCACACTGAAGGTTTATTGTTTTAAACCACTCTCAAAGTTTAAGCAATAATGACCGAGTCTTTATGTAAATGTAATCACGCAGAAACTGGAAAGCAAATCTGCACCAAGTTTTAAACATAGATGTAGAAGAGTCATCTACACAAGATTAGCCGTGGACCCCCTCGGCTTTTTATTTATGTAACAAATTACTTGTGGGTTCATAGGTTTGTTGGTTACAGGATCATTAACAATATGTGGGTTCATGGGTTTGTTGGTTACAGGATCATTAGCAATACATGAGCCACAGAGAAATTTGTTTTAAAAAATATTAGAAGTATTAAAAATGAATTTCACTAATTTCAGCTAGGGTTACACTTGCATGTATTTTACATAGAAAATTATTGAATTCATCCTAAGCCTGCGACCCTAGTGAAATGTGAGATGCGACGAAGATCGGATTTTGACAACCTGCATCACTGTCCCACATGTGCCTAATGTATATCTAGATATAAGTGGCAGGCATCAAGCTTCTAAACTATTAAATCATGCACTTATCTGACTACAAAAATGGAGCGTTAACCCATGGACCTTAAGTCAACTGAAAAATGTTGTAAATTATATCCACTTAGAATATCTTTATCAATGTAAACTCTGTAACAAACCACTTTACAACGAAAACAGCTATGAATACCGAAAATAAAGGCACTTTTCGAGTGATGCTTGGATATTTTATGGCAAATATAACTATGTTGAAAATACATTTACCTTTGTAAAAAAAATAATAAGTAGTAGTTAACATATATATATATATATATATATATCAGGACATGACCTTAACTTATGGTCATTTTTTTTCCTTTTTTTTTTTTTCTCTGTGATTACGTTCTCTACATGGCGAAAGCGCCTGAATGTATTGCGTGTTTTGCATCAGTAAACAAACGTACCGACCCGATCTTCTTAAAAACCGGATCGGAAAAACATCGAGGAATTCTTTAGATGGGATCGGTATCGGCGGTCGATACGGAGAACTGTCACAGGCTTAATTCATACAGTTGTTTTTGTCAGTTCTTTATGCTGAGTGTCGTAACAAGAAAAACATAACATTACTCAATATGATGCAATACGTGTATTCCGTCGGTGAAATACCAATAACAAAGATATTCACCAAACAACACGTTGTAGTGCGAAATATTTTAGCATCACCTTTCAATCTAGATGTGCTTATAAATATATCAATAATCTCGTTTCTTTCGTAAAATCTACAAATACTGTATTTCAATTTATTGAGAATTCACTACTCTAATGAATGCCATTGAGAAACGCTTGAGTAATCAAAATATTGATAATAGTATTAAATATTTATATTATGAGCTAGGCCTGACGGTATAAAAAATGTAAGACTGAAGGTCTTGTTAGACATGATGTCACAGCACAAGTAGTTCCCTCTATTATGAACTCACGTCTTGTAACCCTGAAATAAAAGTTATTATATAGATGTGTTGCTTAGTAAAATTTAACATTTTTTTTCACCTTTACGAGATAATTTCAAGTTTTATGGTTTGGAAGAGGTTTCCTTTGTAGTTAAGAACAAAGCTACACAATGGACTATTTGGGCTCTGCCCACCACGGGTATCGAAACCCGGTTTCTAGCGCTGCAAGTCTGCAGACATACCACTGGGGGACAAGGTTCAGAATAATTCGTTTTAAAATCCATGTTTGTTTAAATGCTCGATGATGTAGGCTTTATAGATCCTCTTCAATGTCATTTTAAGAAAGCTTGTTTAGCGTGTCTTGACACCATTATATAGTCAGAACAGGTGTTAATACTGGTCTGACAAGTACACAATAACCTTCTGGTCATATAATGGAAAAAAGCAAGGTAGGCCTTTCTTACGTTCATACAAATAAACGTTTGAGTTCTGAATCAGCTCCAGGGTGATTACAAATCGAAGGAGAACAACAACGACAACTACATGTTTTTGCCTTCGAAGTGCACGTGGTGGGGTTAAGGTGATATCACCCACCTGAAACCTTGACTCTAGGCACCAGAAAATTGTTTGTTTAGAATTTTCGTGGAAAGCTGCACAGATGGTTGTCTGCGCATATCCGTCTCTAATTTTAAACCGACAGACTACAGATAAGACAACTAGTCAACAGAACCTCCGCCTGCTCTTGTGATACTCTTGTCTGGCTGAATAATGGGATTTAACCGTCACTTTTATAGAGCACCTATACAGTTTCAAAGTGCAGAGAGTGATTTTGCTGCAACTAGCCGCGGGCCATGAACTGTCAGATTCACAATCCGAACACGCTAACTTCTAGACAACGCCAGATATACCAAGTGAAGATCCTCCAATGAACTGTCAGATTCACAGTCCGAACACGCTAACTTCTAGACAACGCCAGATTTAGCAAGTGAAGATCTTCCCATGAACTATCAGATTCACAGTCCGAACACGCTAACTTCTAGAAAATGCCAGATATACTAAGTGAAGATCCTCATGCACCACACAAACTCAGCAGTTTTTAGAAAACCATGACAACAGAAACGCACGTAGCAAAGGTTGAGATACCATTTCCACCCGGTTCTCTCACAACCGCAAGTATTTCATGACCGATTGACAACAAGGCTTGTTCCTGTCTTGTTCATCTGTATATTCTTGTGTTCAATATACACACAAAAAAGGAGAGAGAGACACGTCTGAGATAAGGTCACCCCTATATGTTTCTCAATATTCTTTGTTAAATGAATATCTTCAATCTTGAAAGAAAAAACACAACGTTGTATTAAACAATGACAAACCACTTTCAAATGAACAATTATACAAATAACTCTTCCCAACGAATTATTAAACAATGACAAACCACTTTCCGATGAACAATTATACAAATAACTCTTCCCAACGATTTATTAAACAATGACAAATCCCTTCCCAATGAACAATTATACAAATAACTCTTCCCAACGAATTATTAAACAATGACAAACCACTTCCCAATGAACAATTGTACAAATAACTCTTCCCAACGAATTATTAAACAATGACAAACCACTTCCCAATGAACATTTATACAAATAACTCTTCCCAACGATTTATTAAACAATGACAAACCCCTTCCCAATGAACAATTATACAAATAACACTTCCAAATGATTTATTAAACAATGACAAATCACTTCCCAATGAACAATTAAACAAAGAAATGCCCATTCCCAGCGAACTCTTAAACAAAGAAAAACCTTTCCTATCGAGATATTAAATAAAGAAGAAAAAACTTCTCAACGAGCTATTAAACGTTTGTATACAAGGAAAAAACAAACAACAAAAAAAGTAAAGATTTACTCGACCGTCTATGAAACTAATTGCTTATATATCCATGTTTAATAGAGCAATGCAAATCACCAATACATTAAAAATTTCAATTATTTCTGTTTAAATAGTAATTACTTTTTGCACCTAGCTTCTGTGTAAGCCGGCTACTAACAGGAAGATCGATACCAAATAACATTATTGTAGAACTGAATGGGCTTTTAATACTGTTTCACTGCTGTTCTTTACATTATTCCTTCATGTAATTTGGACTTGATTGTAACAAACTATTTGATATATATTCTATTCGTAACGTCATGCAAAGATACACAGGGTGAGAGTACTTATTTCAGTTCTTGAAAAAACTCATTTGTCGGTATTTTGAAACGGATATTGGATATTATGAAGTTTAAATATTCGTTTGCATTCACGAAGAAACTGAATAGCAGTAGCTGGCGCTGCTAGCCGTGCCACATGGATATCTGTTTGTAGTTAAGCAAAGAGCTACACAATGGGTTATCTGTGCTGTGCTCACCACGGGTATAGAAACCATATTTTTAGCATTATAAGCTTTCAGACTTTCTGCTGTGCCACTAGGGGCGCCACATACATATATGCAGAAGGTTTGATATGCTTTGTTTATAGAGATGAAGCACATTATTCGCCGATATTAAGTTAGATGTAGAATAGAATAATAAAAAATTCGCTAAGGTTGACAAATACATCTCAACAGATTGTTCTGCGCACACTTACCTATAAATAAAATTATATCGCATTTTGTGATGTAACTACATTTAATAGTGACATCATCTCAAAGCTGAAGTACCTGTCCCCTGGACGAAAGTTATGTAACTTCATGATTAATGAAAGGTTGTCTTAGGACATGAAAAGTTGCTTCCCTTATATGTAATTGTAAAAAAACACCCATAAAAGTGCAAATTTGCAAGTATCTCCGCGTGGACCCAATAAACCTTCATACTAAATTTGGTGAAGATCCATCAATAGGGGGCGAAGTAATGGTACAAAATGCAAAACTGATAACTCGTATGCAACTCCCTATGGACCCAACAAACCTTCACACCAAATTTGGTAAAGATCCACCCACACCTTGCGAAATAGTTACATGGACACACAACAGACAGTACTATTATATGTATATAGATACCGTTACATATCAAACAAAAATGTATTGTTCAGAGAATCTCAGGTAATCAATACATAATACTTTTTCTATAATAAAATGTAAAAATCAATGATTTTATTACTATGAAGTGAAAGCTATCATTAGAAAGATGAGACTGTTTCGAAATGATAGGCAAGAGGGGAGACAACTAGTCAACATCACCCATCGCAAACTCTTTACCAACGAATAGTGGGAATAACCGTAACATTATAACGCCCCCACGGCTGAAAAGAACGGGCATGTTCGGTAATGGGGTTTGATCCCGCAACCTGAAGATTGCGAGTCGAGCGCCCTAACCACAAGATCACGTCAGACCCAGAGGGATTGTCGGCTTACTTAAAGTACCTTACATTTACTTAGCCTCTACTTCTGAAAAAATATCTTGTTAACAACCTGAAACAAAAACATTCGCCCAAATGAAAATTCACTAAATCATCAAACTGTTGTTTATTTAATTTAAAGTTTGTTACTAACTCAGCAAAAGTGCTGCAACATAAACAGTTTATTCAAAAGTCTTTAACATAAATGACGTTTAAAAACTCACTTTTAACTTTTTGCATTTTACTTGTTTCAGAATATACACGCAAAGTTACAAGAGTTTTCTGCACGTAGCTGTCCCTAATACTAAACTGATAGACCTATAAAGAAGGTAGCTAGTCAACAGCATCACAGCCAAGTCTTGGACTCAGTGGTGGACAAAATCCTGGCGCCCTCCTACAATTCGAGCAGTGGTGCCCCCTCAAATTTTATAGTTTACCACTTAATAACATTTAAAACCGTGTTTATAAATTTAAACCAGTATCCTTTATCTATTTCAAATGGCCAAATTGATGTATAACATTATAATAAACACTGAATACATTTACATCCATAACACACAGCCATTGTTTATACCCCCCCCCCCTTGTTGCAAACCTTGCCACACACAGGTAAATATAAAACACATTCATAGCCTCTTAAGGGAAGTGTTTTAAACCCTAAACACATGGCATTCTGTAAACCACTAGTCTATTTTTAGAATTTTGCTTATGCAATAGAGTAAGATATCCTGTAATTTTCTACATGCAGGCCTAGATATTTGTGTAGATCTGTCCATGCACGACTGTGTGCTGCGTAGGCGTACGCACAAGTTACAGCACCATACCTCTCTCCTGACTATTACCTCATAGCTTTATGTTTTGTATAAAAATCTAAGAAAAATCATGAAATGACTGCATGGTATGAGAAAGTCCTGGGCCTCTTGTTTAAAGCTGACAACAGTCTATAAACTTCATACGTTAAAACAACAAATAACGATGGAAAAGAGGAGACAAACCAAAAGCGCAAATCTTCTAAAATGAGGGAGTTGCGGGAGTCTGCAAAGTCACTAGAAGTACTGAATCAGCATTTGTCACCCAAAATGCCCAGCTGAATAATAATGAACAGTCCTCGGAAAGTGGATCTATGAGTAAAAGATTGAACATTTCAAAATACCAAAAAAGGTTACACAATGAAAAAAACTCGAAACAACGCGATCTGTTCATTCATGCAAAAATGATTATGATGATGATGTTAGAGCAATAGCTGCAACACACACAGAAATCCCGCATAGCAGAGACAAGAGCAGACGACTCTCAATAAAGTGAAATCTCTGATGGTGTGAACGTATTTTATAAACCATCAGCGGTATTGGAAAATGGCTGTTCCATTTAGCAAAGAGTATATTTGGAAATTACAACATTGATATAAACAAGTTTTAAACAGCGCAGATGGAGCAACTTGCCAGGGGCAGTACAGTTACTTTCAGGCACAGCTCTCTTCTGCCC
>NW_013670104.1:61521-64630 GCF_000517525.1 Limulus polyphemus | reverse complement strand
CGCATGTAATCAACTTAGTTCTGATAAACTCGACAAAGGCATGTGTTGAAGCAATATCATTATTCAATCTGTTGCAGATTTCTTCAAAAGTTCCTTCAAGCGAATGGATATCTGAAAAAAAAAGGAAACTGAGAGCAACTTAGTGCGGACAAACTGAAGAGAATTAACCTGATAGGTGAAACATGTTGGTCAGTAAAACCAGGTGCATTATGAGTTGTGTTCGGGACATCTACAGACCACTCCAGAGCTATTTTCCCAGATCTCATCAAGTGTCTGGTTATATTTCAGCATTCAAAGTCACATGATACTGCCACGAAAGCAGGGGCTAAAGGGATGCTGGAGGGCTTTCTGAAGTATGAAACAATTCTGACCATCCACATATTGGTGTTCATTTTCCATCATATCACATCTGTGTCAGAATACTTGCCAGATTGCTGAATAACATAGGTCAGCTCATGCCACACCTGCTGGAACATTTTGCAATTGCGTATCTGAAGCTAAGTCAAAGTTTAAAAGACCAGTACACTACCTGGTGCACCTGAGACTGACCACAGAGTAGAAAAAACTTTCCAGAGGCGCAAATGGTGTTTAACGTGTGGCTTTTCAGTTGCTTGAGAACTACATACTACATTCAAAACTATAAGACAACTTGCATATAGTGTACTACCTTCTCCTAACATTTTCCATCATTCAAGTTCACTGTGAAAGATGTTTCTCGAAGCTAAAGATAATAAAAAATAAGACTGAGGAGCCTGTTGACAGCTGAGAACTGAAATCTCAAAGCCCTGAAGCCCTCGTGCTCCTAAGCACTGAAACCAGCATTATAGCTTAGATATCAAACAGTCAAATTGTAGACATGTTCTCAAAATCGTCTGATGAATTCAAACGGCTGCTAGTGTATTGAAATCAGATCTTCATATACTGTTAATGCATACAAATATTGGATACTTACATGTATTGATATTATGTGCTATGCACATCTACAATAGGAAAAAAACTAATATATAAAGTATACATGTACTTTTATTTTTATGAAAACCAGCTCTCCGTGAGGAACAATACTTTTACATACAAGCTTCGTATACCAAATGGTTAGGGTGCTTGACTCGCAATCTAAGGGTCGCAGGTTCGAATCCTCGTTCCACCAAACATGCTCGCCCTTATGGGGGCGTTATAATGCGACGGTCAATCCCACTATTCGTTGGTATTAGAGTAGCTCAAGAGTTGGCAGTGGGTGGTAATGACTAGCTGCCTTCCTTCCTTCCAGTATTTCACTGCTAAATTAGGGACGGCTAGCGCAGATAACCCTCGTGTAGCTTTGCACGAAATTGAAACCAAACTGTCTTTAAAATAAACGCAAGATTATTCTGGAAAGAGTTCTATTTCTTTTTTGCAAGTTATAGATTCTTTACTCAGTCTGATAATATACAAGTACAATATGGAATGTAATTTGATGTGCTTCTCACAAATTATTAGGTCCCAAATGTTGTATCCCTAATAACTCTTTGCTAATGCCTCCAAAGGGGCCCCAGTCCGTCACTGCTGGGGATATTCTTATCTGACTGAATAATGGGATTAAATCCTCGCTCTTAAACACATATTCATGTTCCCAAAGCACAGAGCGCATTTTTGTGGCAACCGGCCGCGATACATGAACACCTTGGATACAAATTTCTAGCACGCTAACCATAAGCCACGCCCAGCCACGTGTTTTACAGCCTACTAAAACTGCTATTAATAAGTCATTGCATATCCTTAACTTACTTAAGTGTGCTGTCACGTCTTGGTGTATATAACTACTCAAGAATAATTAAGTGATGTTCAACCTGTTTTCAAAACAAAGTAAACCCTTCTTATTTCTAAATTAAAACCGTAAACATGCATTACGGCGGTGTGTGAAGGTTGTAACGAAACTGTGGTAGAATTTTAAGGATACAAACAAGTCTAATATCTCATGGTAGACCGACATCTTGAATTGTACTTTAAAAGGTTACATAAAACACGTACAACGCACGCAAGCCACTTCACTTTCACACTAAACATTTCTTACTGCAGAGAATTTGGTGCCTGATGTAATACTCCTGCTAATGTGCACATATGTAGTGTTAAATCGGTAGTAGCATTCGTGCGATTTCAACAATTGCAACTATTTTAATGCTGGATATAAGCTACCTGTCACGGAATACACGCCGATATCGATCTTTATATATATACTTTAAGTTCAAAGCATCATAATGTAAGACATTTTATAGATAAAAATAGATTAAATAAATATAATGGCAAATTCTCCCGCTTTCATAACTGCTGAAGAAAATTATTCTACAAATAAGAAAAAGTTCAAACTGTTTCTGTTTCATATTATTTATCTTGGATTTTCAAATGTGAGTGCCGAGACATATATTCTATATTTAAAGACAATATGTGTCTTGTGTGAAATATACCAGGTTTTTTTTCAGCTTAGAAAATATTGAAAATATTGAATTTAAAATACAAATATACCTGATATGAAATGTTCTGCCCTTATTCCTGAGTTAGTCTCGTACTGTTAAATATCATTCTTTAGATTTGCACCAGTGTGTTCTCTAGTAGCATCTGTCGTGTAGAGGTTTAAGAATACCTGGAGCTTATGTCCTCTTTATTTGTATTTATGGGATGACAAGAATAAATACTACTGCCGTCTCTAATTTTGAACTGACAAGCTAGAGGGAAGGCAACTAGTCAACACTATCCTAAAGTGTGGTATTAATTATTGCGGCAACGAGATGCGAACCATGAACCTTCAGATTCACAGTCCAGACGCTAATCAGTATGCCACGCCCGACCCAACATGGGTGACAAGTGCAATGTGGGACAATTGACCCTACTGTAAAACATATATCATAGTTAGTTCTCTGCTTAAACTAGATTTCTTTAACAACCAGATATTGGTGCTGTCTGTCATCCTGTACCCAAGTCGACTGATCTGTACTTGTCCTTTTGTGTTTAGATTAACAATACATATTATTTTCGTATTACTGCAAAGTTTCTGTTGTTGAAATCAGTCACGTAATAAATTCATTAGAACTCTGTCATATATATATATATATATATATATATATATATATATATA
>NW_013670104.1:53886-61202 GCF_000517525.1 Limulus polyphemus | reverse complement strand
GATTAAAAAAAAGAAAAAAATATTATTATAAGTTGTTTTTTTTTTAGTGAACCTCTCGCTAGGGCAGTTACAATTCTTTCTTGGAGGTTATCGGTGTACTCGAGAAAACCACAAATGTAAAAAGAGTGTTTGCTGTTGTTTTTTCATTCCAAACAAAAACACTCGATGGAGGAGTGTTTTTCTAGTATGTTATTGTAAATGGACCATTTATCAATATATGTCAATGGAAACAAGATGCAAAATAGCTGGTGTGCGTGTTTTTAAAATCAGGGTAAGTTTATCATTAATACATAGGCTGCTGTATTGGCAAGTCAGGCATAGGATACAGCATCGAAAATTAATAAATTGATAACTTTCATATAAACTTCGTCATTTTTGCCTAACAAAATTCAGGAATACAATTAAGCATTTGTAGAAATAACAAAAGTCAAGAACATATATTTAAAAGCTTTGACGGGCCATACATTTTTTTTAGCGGGCTGCAGGTCATTCACTTCAAACGAGGCATCCTATGGCGACAGTAAGAAAAAAAAAACACGAAATTTCACAAATACAAAAAAATATTGTAAATAAGCACTTCATAATTCGCAAACGTAAAATCCTTGCAAACACACTTTCTTATAATTTTTGTTATATCACACATCATTAACGAACTAACGAACCCGTAGACCAAAGGTCCACATTTACAGGGCTGCTGTAATGCAAATTTATTTCTTGAACTACTATTTTGCACTGTTTTTCAGTTTAATTATCATTGCCGCTATAATACAAATTTAATTTCTTTAACCAAGTTACGAACGGTAATTTTTTAGGCCTACTTATTTACGTGCCAAATTTGGGGTCCGCTTTCAGGGAATTCCTATAAAAGTGTTTTCGTAAAATACTCGGGTTCCCTAAGGGTTTGGATGAAAAGTTGTACCTTTGTGCAAACCTCGGGGCAGAGACGATTGGTGTCACACCTCTTAGAAGCTAGCAAGTTCAGCAGTTTAGAAGAAGAGGTTTTCGGGAAATCCCCGGGTTCCCCAAGGGGTATTAGGGTGAACACTTTTTTCCTTTTCGATGACGAGGAACCCACTTTGAGACTAATAATGGCTGGAGACGGCTTAAATGGGTAATGAAGAAAAACTTTAATACAAGTTTAACATGACAGCAAATGTACAACGTTTCGACAAGGTTTTGTCATCATTTTCCTTTGTGCAAACCTTGGGACTGAGAAGATTTGTTTGGTACCACTTAGAACTAGGTGCGACCAGCGGTTTAGGAGGAGTTACGTGACACACACACCGAAACTTATTTTATATATATGAATATCCTTATTTTATTTTTATTTTTTTGTAAACATTTGAAAATGGTATTCCAATGAAACATTTTGATCGAGTGCTTCTATGCAAATTACAAATTCTTGGCGAGCCAAATATAAATTGTCTGGCGGGCTGGACGCGATACCAGGTCGCCAGTTGCCCATTCCCACCGTAAACAATATCCGTAAGTGTCTATGAGCGGCCTTAAAAGATATATAAGAATGAAGTTACTTATGAAAACACAGAAATGATAAACATATAGGATGTACAGGAATCTCTAACAACGAGTAATTGTAACTGGACAGTGAATTTATTAATGGTACAAAACATCATCAGACAAAATACAAAAGCAAAGCGAATAAGGAGCATAATGCACTAGTATTTTTTATTATTGTTATTATTATTATTATAAAGCCCTTGTTTTAAACAGAGCATTACACCTTGTTTTCATACTATACATTATAGTTTACCAATTTATACTGGTGAAATAGTGTTCCAAATGTCTTGTAGTACTCCTCATACAATCTGGTCAAGTTGTTAGGTCGCCCTTAAATTTGACCTTCTCACTTTTTACACAGGTCCATATAGCCTCAAGGATGTTCATATGGAAAATGCGTGCAGGTTGTGAGTGTTATCAACCTGATTTTTATTTACTACGTTTGCTATATGCTTTATATAATAGACTCGCTGAAAGATCAATCTCTCACCGGATGAGTCGCGTTCCCGAGGGAATATAGCATTATGGATGAGAATCTGCCTGTACTTTTCAGCAGTCAAGGTGTCCTCACTTGTATGTAGCTTACAGACACCATCAGATAAAATGCAGCCCAAATTTGAACTGATCCTTCGCTATGCTTCACTGTAGATGTGGTACATTAACTATAATACCGTTCTCCTCACAGACTTCGAACAAACTCTAGTTGGTTGTTGCTAAATAATTCGAACTTGGATTCGTATGTAAAAAAAAAAAAAATCACATTTTCCCAGCTTTGTTGCATATACTTGAAACGATGACCGTTTACCTTTGTATTTGGTTATATCGTTACAGTAACTGTTTTCGACAAGCAACAAGTCCATTGAGACCACTTCGAGTATCTTACTGACCTCAAGGTAACATTCATCACTGGCAAGATCTCTGTTCGACTGTCGTCTATCTTCTACTTCGTAAAGAGCATTGCACGAGATACTTAACATCACATTTGGAAAGTTCTAGTTTTCTACCTTGACTATTTCTATCATTAACAGTGACAGTTTCACTTTAACTTGTCAGAGTTTTATATACAGCTCCTACTGAAACAGTGTTTCCACACTTGTTCATGGAGTATCCTTGACATTCTACTTCTACACGCTTATCAAGCGATATTTCAGTCTTGCGACTATGACTGGAATCACACTACTACTACTACTACTACTACTACTACTACTACTACTACTACAGAGTATACTAAGTCTAACAGCATTTTTATAGCATTTACATTGGTGTGTAACTTTCTGATTGGTTGGATGACAATAAATTACACTGTACACTATCAGTACGTGGCTGTACTTTGGGACAGTTCATTTTCACACGATAAAGATGGAATCCTTAGTATTTATTTTTTATATCTCTTTTCCTCATCGTTTTCATGATTATTTTCAATATTGTGTGCTTACTTCTTCATTATAATTTATCGTGGAATAATGACTTTCTATAAGGTTTTGTCTTTTAGTTATATATAATGTTGTATATAATTTGTTACAAAGAAATGTTTCAGAGACCAACAAAAGTTTAGGTTATTTTAAAATTAGTAATTCCAGTAATCCTAGAAATTCATAACATAAATGTAAAAAAAACCAAAAAACAAACATTTATTTATTGCAAAAGTGCTAAACGAAATAACTCATTACATTTTCATAGTCTAACGATAATTGAGAAAATGATAACGGAATCTTTATTGTATTCAATTAATTATTATGCTTTTAAATTTACTTCCGGTGGTTGTATTTCCTTTGATAAATGCATTTGTAGCTTAGTCCCCCTCCCTCAATAGGAAGTTAGTTGAATGATTTCCTTAAAAAAAAAGATATTGTTTTGCGCGAAGATTCTCAGACACGTCACTGCGCTATAACACAGTCGCTTTCACTTACTGGTTAAATCTGGCATTGTGATTTCATTAACACTACCTCCGTCCGTGACAGAAGAATTAATATCGACGTGCATGAAGTTAGTCCTGGAAGATTCTCTACTGTAATGTGGTAATAAATTGAGTTATAACTGGGCCACAGATAATGAACGGTGTATTGTAGAGACGTATTACATACGATTTATAACAAATAAGGTATAAGCTACGAGATTCCACCAAAAATATAAGTTGTTGTACTGGCAACACCCTTATTCGGGTTCTGGACACTACGTCGTGCTTAACACGTGCCCACACCACTACAACGAGATATTAAGCCTAATCAGTATGATATAATTTGCTAATGGAAGTTGATGTAGCACAAGTTAAGAAGGTTCCTGTTAATGACAGAGCGGTGGTATGCCCTTTATGTTGCACCAGCATGGTTCCCATTCTTGTCAAGTTTTCACAGAACCTATCACTTGCTATGTTTTCAGCATGTTAGCTGTGCAACGGAGAAGGCAGGTGTTGTAAACAAATGGGAGTTAAATCTGCTTGCGCTTTTCAATGTACTTGAATTGTTCTTATTATTTTGGGGGAAAAAAATCCGGTTTTGGTTTTATATTTTTATCTCTGACCCCATGATAGCGCTTTCTCCATCGCACACCCTCCGTTTACATTATACGATTATAGAACACGTGTATGTTTTAATCGAACTTTGTAACCCATTCTTCATTTATTGGGGTGGTTACGGATATTCGCGCAAAGCTACACAAAGGGCTATCTCAGCTAGTCGTTCAACTGACAAACTGTAGGGACAGAAAATAGTAGACAGCACCCGTTTCCAACTCTTGGTTTCCTCTAACAAAATGGTGGGATTTGACCGTCACTCTTATAACACATACAACTTCAAAGAACGAAGTACAAGTTTGTTCTGCGGCAAGGAGACGTCAACGATGGACTCTTGGATCCACAGGTCGAAACGCTAACCCTTAACTCTGTCTGGCCCAATTTCCTTGTTTGATCCTTCTATATAATCTATTTATTTTCTATACTCCCACTTATAATCCACTACCCTGTATAATTTGCCACGAGTAACAACTTAATAATATTCAAATTAAAATTTGCAAGTTATTGATGGATAACGAACTATAAAAATAACGCAGGATTTATAATCAGAATTTAGCTTATCACTTATGTCATGGGGGAATTGAAGGCGTTTGACTTATCTAAAACACACTCTTATGGTACATTTTAGTATCTTTTCCCCTCTTATAGTACAGATAAACAGAAAGGCAAATTTAATGTGAAGATTTTTAAAAATATTTTCAAATGAAAACAAATTTTGTCTCCCTAAGCAATGGTAGCCTTTCGAAAATGATTAAAAAGGCTAAAAAACAAATTTAAAAAGTTTCGGTAGAAAGATCATAGATTGCGACATGATGAATGCCATTTGCCCGAAACGTTGTACAGTTTATATCATATTTTAAATAATTTATCTATTTAGGTATTATCCGATTTCGCCACTTGTAACCAACCGCATTTGTTCGTTGTTTTTTTCCTATATTCATATTTTTCTAGAGCGCCATCTATAGGTAATGTGATTAAAGACCTTCCGTTGTTTCTTACGGGTTTCTAAAAACAATTTGTATAAAAGCATAAGTATTATTTAATTAATGGCCACTGTTCCTGTAAAATTAGACTGGTGCCAACATTATGAATCTGTGTATCGTTTCTTGACTTAAATAGTTCTATAAAATGAATTTTTCAAACCTACCTACTTAATTACAAACATGTTCACAGATGCGAGCGAACCAAGCGGCGAAAAGCTGCATACCGCACACTAGGAATTTCAATGACGTAATTATGGCTCAATTTCGTGGAATGGGAAGTGTAGTCGAAGCGTAAACTCATGTTTAATGTATTGCATATTCGTTGAATCTACAAAAAGATTGTAATGGCTAATTATTTATTGATTTTACTCATTAGGCGTGGAGGAGAGCAACGAGGCTATAAAGGTGAGAAATATTTATTTCTCTAACATGATCCAGGTAATAATTATTCAAAACCTTTTTCAAACTACATAAACCGAGAATTGTTAATGATGAATAACAATTTATTTTACAAGAGTATACCATTTCTGCCAATTCGCTTGATACATACCACATTAATAAATTCATCTTACACGTACTGTTGCGTAAAACCGTGTAAACTTTTAAGTTTCCTACGGATTTAATAACTCACATAAACTTTGCAATGATACTTACAGAATCATAAATGTGGTTTTCCTCATACCTAAAATACATAAAAAATAGTTGTGAAAAGTTGGCCCCATGTTTCAAAACAGTACATTCACTGTACGTTTGTAGTTGAATAGAAAAGGGAGTTTCTTGGATTTTCTCTAAAAATCCTAAGTATAAGAAATAGAAAGATATCATCACGCTCATTTATGTGTTTTGATAGAGATCATTCTGGACGGAACGTTCTATATTCATTTCCGTTTTCTTGGAGTCACCCCTAATTTTTTTTTGTTGTGTGGTGGGGGGATGTCCGGATCTCGCTCTCTTTCCTAAAAACAACAGTGGATAAATTATTTGTAACCACGTGACGCGCACACCCAGAACCACTCTCGTACCTGTGCACGTGTACCGAGTAGACATACAGTCTGGCGGCAACGAACGTTCTGCAAAACATCTGCAGTGCATATGAGTCATCGAGCTTACCCAACCACATCCTATACCAAAGACAGCAGGCCTTTTTCAGAGAACCGCACCTGCTACACATCTGAAAATCTCAATTACACCCAAGATTTGTGTAAATATCACCGTGTAGATACCTCCAACAATATAAATAGGGTAATCATCCAGCCATTTCAACTGTGGGTCATTATACACATACCTTTCCACCTATTCATTTATTTAATTGTCTCTAGAAGTATTTCAGTGACATTGAAGTATCTATCAATCTATATTTAGATAGCTCTTGTTTTAGAGCAAAGCCACATTGGACTATCTGCTGGGTTCACTGTATGGCATGAAACCGTGGATTATAGCGTTGTAAGTCCGTAAACTTACTACTGACCCACCAGGGGATATTTAGATAGCTATATTTACAATACATATATATATATATATATATATATACCATTACCTACTAAAATATCATTTATTTGGTTTCCTCTATTTATTAATCTACCTCTATGTATGCATCTAACAAGCTTTATCTACTATTTCATTCTTTTTTTAAATTTATTAATCTATTTATTGGTTTAACTACCTGTTTCTATTAAATCTCTACGTTTCTGGCAAGTAATACTACTACTAGTGTAACTACATACCTTCCAAGAAAGGTTTTAAAACTGCCTCAACTTAAACAACCGATTATCTTGTCCATTTATATATATAAATTTCCATACTTTTTATATTATTATTCTGACCCTTCAACCACCCCGTCCCTGAAGTTCCTATTTGACCGATAAATGAATATAACTTAGGACACACCGTGATTAATCTCAACAAAATACATGCTTGTCAAAACATAACAATAGCACACTTATAAAAAAAAATAACAAGTCAATGTTTGCGTAGCATGTCACTGTCGTACTGAGGTCATGCACTGGTCGTGAGTGTGCTGAACGCTGTTCTAGTGAGGTCATGCTCTGGCCAGAAGTGTGCTGAACGCTGTTCTAGTGAGGTTATGCTCTGGCCCGAAGTGTGCTGAACACCATTCTAGAGGTCATGCTCTGGCCAGAAGTGTGCTGAACACCATTCCAGTAAGGTTGTGCACTGGTCATGAGTGTGTGCTGAACACCATTCCAGTAAGGTCGTGCACTGGTCATGAGTGTGTGCTGAACACCATTCCAGTAAGGTCGTGCACTGGTCATGAGTGTGTGCTGAACACCATTCTTGTAAGGTCG
>NW_013670104.1:47429-53001 GCF_000517525.1 Limulus polyphemus | reverse complement strand
TGCTCTGGTCACGAGTGTGCTGAACTCCATTCTAGTAAGGTCGTGCTCTGGTCACGAGTGTGCTGAACTCCATTCTAGTAAGGTCGTGCACTGGTCACGAGTGTGCTGAACACCATTCTAGTGAGGTCATGCACTGGTCACGAGTGTGCTGAACACCATTCTAGTGAGGTCATGCACTGGTCATGAGTGTGCTGAACACCATTCTAGTGAGGTCGTGCACTGGTCATGAGTGTGCTGAACACCATTCTAGTAAGGTCGTGCACTGGTCATGAGTGTGCTGAACACCATTCTAGTAAGGTCGTGCACTGGTCATGAGTGTGCTGAACATCATTCTAGTAAGGTCGTGCACTGGTCATGAGTGTGCTGAACACTATTCTAGTGAGGTCATGCACTGGTCATGAGTGTGCTGAACACACTGAAACACTTCATCTTTGGAACATTTCTTTTTTATATCACAACTCCCCAGAGTGCCCTTCCCCAAATTTAGAGTTACGATTTTTTTTTGTCCAATCAGTGGTATTTTCTCCTTTCTATACACATTTGTATTTGCATTAAATCCTCTTTCAATATCAACCAATAGCGAAACAAAGTGAAGCAGGTTTTGATAATAGACCAGATGACTGATATTTCTTTCTTCCATTGTCTTAAGGTTTTATAACATAGTTCCAATAATGATCATTTCCAAGTAACATCATTTGCCTAATTCCTTTCATCAAAGCATTTTTATTTTATTTTATATTACTATCCAGAGTATACAGAGTTCATTCTACCCTCACAGCATCACCTTCCCTGTCACTAGGAGATACGTGTAGCAGAAGAGATGCTAATACCTTTACATAAACCTCACCAACTGTCCGATTTCGAAACAGTTGGTGAAAACATTGTAGTTGTTGAAGAACAGGATTTCCCATCGGGAGTTTCTCCTGCATTCTAAAGACAACAGCAGTGTAGAATGAGCACACAAAAAATTATTATTATTATTCTTTAACTCATCGAATTTCAGAACCAAGTTAATGGTGTTAATTTCCAATTCAACAACACGTGCATCATGGGTTCTTCTTTTTAAAACAACAGATGAAATATTTCAAAGTTGGGTCAGATTAGTATTAACGTAAGAAGCTGAGTTTTGCTTCGAAAGTTATATATTTCAGACAGTGAACACTTTTTTTCTATACGGGCATTTCCAAGTACTACATTCTTTCATCTTTGATATAAAAAAGTCAATAAGAACTCAACTCCCTTCAGGCTCACTGTACTGTTAAAATAAACACCCACGTCCGCTATAACCAGAAATAGAAATGTATACTGAAAATAACTCTGGGGCAAATGAGAATGTAGGTCCAGGACGTCCTGTACATTTCTAAAACCTTCCCGACAAGCAGGACATAACAACTGATGTATGTCCGTGACAAAACGTTCGAAGTCAAAGTTGAGAGTCCAAACTGAAAAGTATTGCGAACGGCCTGAAAGTCACATGTTCTAAGTATAATTAATCCAGTTGACCCTTGAGTATTGCTGGGGCTCAGTTTTCTGTGCAATGACATGTTAACATTTGGACCATCTGTGGGTTACCACTCATAACTGATGACGGTTAACATTATGTAATTCCCCTGCTTCTGTATTCTAATAACGATAGTCATACGTTCTTGAACATCTAACCAATATCATAGATACATATTAAGTTGCTTTTTATCTTTATTTTCAGTTAGCTTTAATAACAGAATAAAATGCTCTGCTTTAATTTATATCATAATATATATGCGTCTTTTATAGTGAGACCAAAAGCATAGATGATGACATGCGAGGCGTTGTTAGTATAAAAAAAACTTTTGCAATAACTGAATCAAACATATCCATAAAAATTGCATCCATTAGAAGACAAAAATAAAGAGTCCAATTGAATAACTATTTCTGTCATCGAAGTTGTGGCATGTAACAATGCATCTGAATAAGGATAAGTTTGCGACGTAGAACCAATGATGCCTGGGATGTGAACTCCTCTACAACTAATGATGCCTTGGATGTATATAACTATCAACCTTGAATATTCACTACCCTTCAGATGTTACTGTGATTTGACATATTACAGAGCCCCCCCCCCTCAAACCACTAATGCTGAAAGAAAGATATTTGTAGCACACCAGAAAGCCCTATCGTCCCTTTATATTTTTATTTGATTCTGAATCTTTCCGTCCACTTACATCAGTTTCGTTCAGCCATATTCATTCGTCATATTAAAACAGAGACCGATCTGTAAAAGGCAAATTAGTACACGTGTCGTCAGAACTAATGATATATTAAACTGATACACTGTAGCTGATACATCCATTATTTCTCTATACTCAATGTATACATATCCCTATTTAATAGTGTTACATTTATTAAACAAGGAAGGAACATAAGAATGGGAACATGGAAAAAGTTATGGGATCATATTTCATTATTTGATATCCACAAATGGGGAATCATGAAGGATTTATCATTCCAAATAACCTTATTGGAAACATGGTAAAAGTCAAAGGTTACGAAGGCAAAATAAAAATTAAACAATTAAAGGAACCAAAGGCGGGACAGAAGGTTTGCCTCTATTTTTCTGACTACCACAGTCTACTAGTATACCCATTTTTCTGGCTACCACTACTGGCACATATATTTTCGCTGGCTACCATTACCTACCAACAAGTCTATTTATCTTTCCACTATTTACAAATACATTGTATGTTTATTGGCTACCACTATTTTCCAACAAATTTTTTTTTCGGCCATTACTGTATACTAATATTTGGCTGTCACTAGACCACTAATCTATCCATTTGCCTGACTACGGTTCTCTACTATCCGTCCGGTTTCTAGTATGTTTTTACTGAAATATCTGTTCATTATTCTTTTGACCAACTATTCTGGCTACTTAGTGTTATTCATGCATCTGTCTCTCTGTTTGTCTCACGTTTTAGAAGTGTTAGTACCACATTAGCAACGCATAAAACGTGATACTCCACCAGCAGTATAAAATATTATATCCCAAAAGTAGTGAAAAATGTGATATGGTGTAAAATGTTATATCAAACCTCTATCATTGGTGTAAATTTGATACCCTATTAGCAGCATTTTTAAGACGGGAAAATCAACTCCATCGTAAAATACATACCATCAGGGGCACAGCCTTAATATTCTAAAAAGTGTTTAAAATGTTCATTTTTTTTTTAAACAAACACTTGACTTTCATGTAAATCACTTAGATTCTATGTACAGAAGAAAAGTCTCATTTTTTCTCAAAAAAGACCCCACTCTGTAGTGCTGGCTACATCTCTGATCCCACCAGTAGTATAATATGATACTCAACTGCCGCCATTAGCATAAATATAGTACCCCATTAGCAGCATAAAATGGGATAACCCACTACCTCTTAATGTGACGTCCACTAGCAGGTTATAATGCACTATAAATCAATGAATACAGAATAATAGTCTTAATCTTGGAGTAGTGGCTGTGAACTTCTGTGAGTACAGATATATACTACAAATAAGCAAAAATACTGAAGCACTGAACACAAATCTCTGTGAATCCTAATTCAATACTTATAACCTTTATGTACTGGCTGTCAACCTATCTGGATGTAGACCTCAGTTCTTACTGCTTTCTGTGCCATAAATGAATTCATCCACTCGCACGTGTATGTTTACACACAGAACCATTATATTCTACTCCATAAGTTTTATGCTTTCGAATCTTTTGCGAGATTCGAGCAAACCGGTAAGTCTAAAGCTTACTCATCTCAAAGTTTTGATTACGACAACAAATTTTTCTCTTTGAAATCTCAGAGTAACAGAAATATTTAATATATAACACACCCTTATTAGCCTAGAAAAGTGAGGTGATAGAAAGAAAGAGAGCATAACATATAGTTTCAATGTGTAATCGTAACACTGACAATCGCAGAAGTGTTCTCAAGAGTAACACTGCAGTGTTGAACTTAAAATGTTTCACTTGCACGGAAAGAATATATCACTGACAAAGGAAACATTAATTGTCAAGATTTTAAGTTGGATTTTCATGTATTTAAAACAAACCACTCTGTAAAATCAAATAAACTGTTTCAAAACAAATAGTTCGTCAAGTATGCTCTCTCAAAACAAATAGATCGTCAAGTATGCTCTCTCAAAACAAATAGTTCGTTAGGCATACCGTCCCAAAACAAACCAGTTCGTTAAGTATACTGCCGCAAAATAAACCAGTTCGATAGGTATATTTTCTCAAAACAAACCAGTTCGTTATGTATAGTCTCAAAACAAACCAGTTCGTTATGTATAGTCTCAAAACAAACCAGTTCGTTATGTATAGTCTCAAAACAAACCAGTTCGTTAAGTATACTGCCACAAAATAAACCAGTTCGATAGGTATATTCTCTCAAAACAAGCCATTCCGTCAGGTACACGTAAGACGTTTCAAAATAAGGTTAAACTAACTATCTAAATCTCTTTTTCACATGAAATGTTTCAAAACAAATGACTTTACAGAATGAACTGTCTCAAAATATACCGCTTCACCAGTTGAACTGTCTGACAATTTAATGACTCCGAAAGTATAAAAACGTTGCTGTGATAAACGAGTCCATGTATGACTCCGAAAGTATAAAAACGTTGCTATGATAAACGAGTCCATGGATATTTTTGTAAAATTCAAAAAAATAGTTTAATCTACGAAACAAAATTGTAAAACAAAAATCTTCTTGATCCTTAAATCATAAGTCAACAGCCAAAACTGTTAAGATCTTAAAGTAGTTGTGACAGAGTCACTATAGTAAATATCGTGACGTTTTAAGCACTATAACAGTAACACTTTCAAGTGTTTATTATTTTACTTGTTGAAACATAATATCAATTCCATACCTGAGCTTAGTAGAAAAAAACATACGTTTCCATTTCTTCAGATCTGACCATACCATGACTTTGGTTTGGGTTTCACTTTCAACTTCAATCAAGTTTATGTAAGTCAGGTTTCCTCTTTCTTGAGTTAATGGTTTTCAGCAGGTTAGAAAAAAGCGCCATTTAGTTCCAAAAAGTTTCAAACAAAGTTTAAGTTCTGAACTTACATAACATGGAGTGGGTAAAAGGTCTCCACCTTCGATGACTTTGATAACACTGGTTCAACTGTAAGCCTAATGTAACCGTCACCATTTCAGCAACATTATCAACCCACACCTATAGTAACCTCGCGTCGTTTCTCCTACACCAGACTCACCGGTAACTACTACCTAGCGGCTGTTATTTAATCTTCAATAAGGTAATGAATGCACATATTTCCTCAAGTCTGATAATAATGGACGCAATATGTTCTTAATTTATTTTATTTATCATTTACAATATTATAAAATATTCACTAAAAGACACCCAAGAGTTAAAATAAAGCAATAAAATTATAAATATGTATATATATACAGTGTAACTGTATAATAACCTTTATCGCAAGACGCCTAGCATGCATTGTTGTTAGTTTTGTCCAAACGAGGGCGCTGGCAAACAATAGCTTACAAAAAAAAAAAAAGGTAAACGGTGACGTGAACTAGATTGTA
>NW_013670104.1:44501-46429 GCF_000517525.1 Limulus polyphemus | reverse complement strand
AATAGCTTCAAAAAAAAAAAAGGTCGTGACGTGAACTGATTGTACTGTCTAATTTTCGTAACAGTAAATACATAACTTTAATGTTTAGTGCAGAATAATCTTGTAAAATATAATATACTTCTGTGTTGAGTTTAGATCGAGTTGTTACCAAAATATGTTTCTCTGTAAGTATTGTTATGTACGATCATAACATTATACTGACTTCGAGCTTCATTATCATTACTATGTTTGCGAGAATCATTTAACACATACATAAGCACACACACACATGTATTTGTGTGGGTGTGCTTATACATGGATATACATACAACTAGGCCAAAACACAATTTTTAAACTATTATCCATTAGAGGGTTAAATAGTCTATAACAAAAGAACTACGAACAGATTGTAATAGTAGGGTTGTTGTTTTCTTAATTAGTTTTTAGTGCAAAGCTACACAATTGAACTCTGGACTTTAGCGTTTTAAGTCCGTAAACTTACAGCGGGGGAAACAACTGTAGAAACAGGAGAGATAATTCAAAACCTTATAGCAATCAATAATACATATGTAGAAATCTCACACAACAGACTGTTTATTTTAACCTCTAAAAGGAAAGTAAACATCTCTTAAACTTTCATATTTCAATACAAATATCCAAGCGTCTGATGTGCATAATAATGAAATAAATGTACAACTATTCAGGTGTCTGATATGCATAACAATGAAATAAGGGTACACATATTTATGTATACATTGTGCATAACAATGAAATAAGGGTACAAATATTTATGTATCCGATGTGCATAACAATGAAATAAAGGTACATATATTTATGTATTTATTGTGCATAACAATGAAATAAGGGTACAACTATATATGTATCCACTGTGCATAACAATGAAATAATGGTATAAATATTTATGTATCTGATGTGCATAACAATTAAATAATAGTACAGCTATTGAGGTGTTTGAGAATATTTTATAACAGTGGTTTTACCTTATCAAAGCTATAATATTACAAATTTTGATTGTCCTTTGTTTAGTGTAAGTTTACAATACATTTTGTTAGAAATGGCTTCGTACTACTCTCTTGTATAAACCACGAAAATACCACAGTATGTTATAAGCACTTTACAAATGTTGTTTGTATGAAAGTTTTTGTTATAAGCTAAACAAGTATTGCTTAAGTCTGTTTTGTATCTCAGTTAAGTTTCCTCTCGCTCATGTCTCACTGATGTATAGATGCTTACAAAGTGTTGCAAAAGTTCCACTCTTGTTAATTTTTAAGTCAGGTTTGTGATGACTTTTTTTTAAGTATAGTAATTTGGCGCAACCTCAATGAAAGTGACATCTTGTCATGATATCAATGATATCCGAATAACTATAACGATAAGACTCCAGACAAACTATGGTGTTGCGTGACTTTGGTACTGCCTTATGTTTCAGAGGTGTAGTGGGCAAATTAAAAGCGAAGGAGTCCAAAGTTAATTTGATTGAGCGAAGTGCATCCATTTCAGTCGAGGTTTAGAGCTTGCTTTAGGACCCTGAAAGTTCTTGGGTTCTGGATTAAATTTTCACTAATTTTCTAATTTTGATGCATTTTTACTGAGACAGATTGAAAAGTGGGGGAGGTTGACCGCCCGCTTCCTACATTGCTTCGTTCTACTTTATAACCTGTAAGTCAAAATGTAATGAAGTTTGTTGTGTTAAGTGTTTGATCACCCAATTACGATTACCAATCTACTAATCTCTGATTGCGGAGGTGCATGTCTATATTATAATACATCCAGACTGCTGTATTTTAATTAAAGTTTGTTGTGTCAAGTGTTTGATCACCCAATTACGATTACCAATCTACTAATCTCTGATTGCGGAGGTGCATGTCTATATTATAATACATCCAGACTGCTGTATTTTAATTAAAGTTTGTTGTGTCAAGTGTTTG
>NW_013670104.1:35075-43501 GCF_000517525.1 Limulus polyphemus | reverse complement strand
ACCCAATTACGATTACCAATCTACTAATCTCTGATTGTGGAGGTGCATGTCTATATTATAATACATCCAGACTGCTGTATTTTAATTAAAGTTTGTTGTGTCAAGTGTTTGATCACCCAATTACGATTACCAATCTACTAATCTCTGATTGCGGAGGTGCATGTCTATATTATAATACACCCAGACTGCTGTATTTTAATTTTGTTGACATAATTTAAAATTTAAAAACTTGAATCGATAGATAAATTAACCCGAAACACATACACTAAGACGCTGTAACAGAAATATTATTTAAAACATATCCTTAGTGGTTTACTTTATTGTAAGCGAAGTTATAAGAACGAAAACAGACAACATTTATCGCATGTTGTGTGTGTTGTATGCAGCTACGTATTCCTGTAGTAACAACGAAGTGTTGCATGTATGTACGTATTCCTGTAGTAACAACGAAGTGTTGCATGTATGTACGTATTCCTGTAGTAACAACGAAGTGTTGCATGTATGTACGTATTCCTGTAGTAACAATCACTTCTGATGTTGACATGCAAGGAAGCAAAGAGTTTGACAAAAAACAACGCCTTAGAAAATACAATACAGTTGGACCTGACAAACAATTAAAATAACGAAAGCAATAACTCTTAATTATAACAAGAAAAAATGAAAACTAGTGCAACGAGTCATCCACTTCTTTATTTCATTTACAGATGTGACATCAAACAAGTTTGGTTATAAACGTAAAGAATGGTGGAAGAATCCTACACAATACGGTTTTAACAGTTAGTGTGGGTGTGTAAAAACATGTGGTTTATTTACATTAATGATAAAAACGGGCTTTAAAACACAGTAAATGTTATCTTAAAATAACAGAATAACACCAATGCAATTCACATTATGTGTTCAATACGTCATCCACTCATTTTAACAACAGACTACTGACAAACTACGGATAACACGAAACACATCTCTAATGACGTACATCACCTTACGTTGAATATGATTCTTTTCATTGGATAATTGTAACAATCTTGTTAAACGATGAGTAGATGAATGAGTTCTGACATCAAACTCACACTTTTAACGGCAATTCTTAATGAAGTAACGCATTAAGGAAATATGATTTTAAGGTCACCTTTCACTTTCACCTATATTCTTTTTTTTCGTGAATGTCTTCAAAAATATTTTTTATTTTATTTATTTATTTCACAATTTTTGCAAAAAGATACACAAGGGATAACTGTTCATAGCCATCTTTAATTTTGAACTTTTAAACAACGGAGAAGACAGTTAACGGCACCAACTGTTAACTCTTCGGCTACTCTTGTTTGACCATGAATATTCGGATTCAAAGTCCAAGCATTCTGACCACTAGGCCAAGCCCAGTCAATATGTTTTTTTATACACCTGTATTAAGTGACAATGCAGTAAACTGTATGGTTCTCCGACCACTTATACGTTTATACCCAAACGTATTTTGTGTCAGTCCAGTATATTTATGACGTTTTGTAATATTATAAAAACGTTGCTAGTCACAATACATCGTACACACCAATTACATCGTAATATTACTACAATTACAAGGTAAAATATTGCCAGTCATCCAACGTCTCTTCAGTATCTTCCACTATTTTGTAGCTTTGCTAACAAATTTACATAGAAGTAGGGCTAAACTACGTAACAATAGTGTTAATGGTAAAATAAAAAAAGTCATGAAAAAGATAGGGATTATATATGTTAGAGAATAGAAATAATTGATATAAAAGTTACGTATAGGTGGCGCTGAAAACGTAAAACACAATAAATAAAAATTATAAAAATCGATTCAACTAACTCACAAGACTAAAATTTAAAACGTGTTAGATATAAAACTGTCTTCTCCAAAACGGCATTAAAAACCAACAAAAACTCCAAAGTTCGACAACTAACTGAAACGACGCGACAACTATACGTTTAATGACAATGCGTCCAACCTCTAATCGCTTTTATAACATCGTAATGGCGTTTTGGAGAAGACAGTTTTATGTCTAACAAAAACAAACAAGAACTCCAAATTTCGACAACTAACTGAAACGATGCGACAACTATACGTTTAATGACAATGTGTCCAACCTCTAAACACATGACATAAACTTTATTTATTTACCACTTTTCCTTCTCGACATAGCGTTCACGTCTTATTAACAATGCCAGATGGAATTCATTGTAATCACATCGATCGGCAGAGCATAGCAAAAACCCCATTTCAAATGTATGGAACAGCAACCACTAGAATAAAGCTACACACACAATTCAAAGCTTTGGTATGAACGTTAATAAAGTGCAGGGACACGAAACTGTTAGGGGTAACAATTAAACTTATTCATGCAGACATAAGAAGATTAAGTGGAATAGTTGGCGTGACTTTATATACATGTGGTTATTTAATAGAATGAACCATGATGTCGGTATGTTCAATAGCCATCAAAAAAGACACTGCAACTTCACAACCATCATAGTACGTGTAGAAAAGTATTTTTTCTTGATCGTGTTTATGTTTAGGTGCTCCACCACCACCCTAAGTGTAGCAAATTATTGTACTTGATCTTTAGAAGATTATTAACTTAAAAAATGGGGGGAAAATAGGGATCTTCAAAAAAAATTACAGAAACGAGAAAAGTAGCTTAAAATGAAAATGCAATCGCATAAAAAGTAAACAAAGAAACTTAAGGTTTGAGACAGTGTTATTCATTTCCAAAAGCTGTAATATTTAGGAGAGTCAAAATAGGGATTTGTAGCTTAAGGAAATAATGTTTTGTTTACTAGATCCCTATTCCCCCTTTTTAAGTTAACAATTTTTAATAATATTTTTTCTTTAGTTTTTATTATGTCCATCATGGACATGTGAATATGTATAGATGCATACACACACACACACACACACACATATATATATATATATATATATTCAATACAAATTTAAAACAATGTGTCATAGTATTATAGCATAAGTATACAGATAAGCATTTTTAACATTTCTTATAGTTGTTACATTTCCCCCTTCCTCCTTTCCACTGACCATAGTAAGGCCGGTCAAGGTTTTGCTGCAGCTTGCCAGATTTCCTCTTAGAGTGACATTCTGCAAGGTCGCAAACGTGTTAATTAACAATTATGAATTGATGATATTAATATATCTCCCTCCCCTCCATTTCTGATGGAGATTGGGTCGTGACACTTCTACGACCCTCTTCCACTAAACTCTGGTTGGCCGTCGCTGCTGCATACTTGATTTGAAACTAAATATTTTGTAAATCAAATATATAGCAAAAAAAATCTGCCTCACTTTCGCCTGAAATCGCCATCATTTTCGCCATCTCCTGATTGTACGATTTTTGCAACTCATTATAGTCAGCTTCAAGGATGGTTACTTTATCTGCAGCATCTACAACATTCGCAATCACGTAGTATTGGTTAAAATTCGACACTTACCATCAGCTATCACCATGACTACCGATCCGATGTTCGAAACTGAGCTTGGTGCTATCTTTTAAACTACGGCTTGAAGATTTCTGTTGTGGCAGAAAACCTAGATGTTTGTGTAACATGGCTGAAATCAATCACGCAGTGGTCAAAAAATTGTGATCCCATTAGCATCGTCGTGCCTGAAAGGGCAGGAACCCTATATATATATATATGCAAATGATACGTGACGTCAATACAGTTGAAACAATAAGTTATAATCGCTATGGCACATGTGTCATGCCTGCCATATAAACGTTAAGTTATATACACAAACTGACGAGGCTATACGTATGCGTGTAGTTGATTACGAGACTCCACATAAACCACAGACTTCATTAAAACGATCGGTTGTCATCGGTTATACAGCCGCTGTTATTTGCTAGATAGTCAAATAAACTTAAAAACCACCCTACAAAATGTGCAATGATATGTTTAGTAATCGTGACCAGATTTTATTACAATACTCACAGCCATTTTTTGCTGTAGGCTTTCAGAACAATATTAAATAATAATAATAGAAAACAATAAATGGGCGATCCTTATCACGAACCACAATATATGTCCAACTGTTCTACTACCACCACGGTAGGTGTAGCAGAGTATTTTACTTGACATTCACTTTGTATATATGTGCAGCTGCTCCACAACCATCACGGTAGATGTAACAGAATATTTTACTTGCTTGTCTTTGTATGTGTTTAGGTACTTCACAAACACTATGGTAAGTGTAGCAGAACAAATTATACACGATCTTGCTGTTATATGTACATTTCCAACTTTATACATGTAAGCTCGAATGTGTATGAAACGCAGGTTTTTGACATTCTAATTGGTTAAACACTCAAAGTTAATGAGACAACGTTAAAACTTCAAACATTAACTGCAAAATTTAAAACTCAGCGAAAGATGCATATTATCATTCTGACAAACATAGAAAAGGGTAGTAAAGACACTGTCATCTAAACTGTTGCATAAGTTGGTGTGTGTATATTGATCGATTGGTCTACAACACAAAAAGCAATAATGTTATTGTCAAATCTTGTTTCAACAGTTTCTATGTGCATCAAAAGTGGTCGTTTCGCGATTGTCATAGCCAGATTTTCTGGTGGCTCTGACGCTGACTTGGAACAACAGTGCAGCCATCTCATGGCACATTTTAAATTAATTTTCTTAAAATTAGTTCCCCAAAATATTTAAAATACCTGGGAGATTGTTGAAGAGCCACGAGTAGTGAAATTTCATGAGATATTAATAAAAAGAAACAAAGTTATATATACCCGTTGAAGGGAAGAGGATAAAACAAAATCTGGATTATTTTTTTAACAGTATTGGGATAAATAATAAAATACGTAAAATTTTATTTATGTTCTCTAACAGAGTGAAGTTGTTTTTTTAGAAATATCTACAAATTGTACACGCATGATAGAACTTTAATGCTGCGACTAAGACATAATAATTCAAAAATAACTTCTGACCAAATTACGACTTAGTTATGTTTCACGATTTCAGGCTCTACGGTGCAGCTTTGAACAAGAACTAAAAACTAAGTCTATTCTAAATTACTACTTATAACGCATTTTATCAACCCTAGATAAGTTAGTTCTTAAGAAAACACAATTTGAAAACTGTATTAGTTATATTTAAAGACAAGTACGGGGCCGCGCGTAGCCCAATGGTTAGTGTGTCCCAACTAAATCCGAGAATACATGGTTCGTGTCTCGTTGCCGCAAAATTAAATGCGCTCTGCACTTTGAGGCCGTGGATGCACTGTATGAATGACCATCAAATCCCACTATTTGGTCAGAGAATACTAGTTCAAGAGTTGTCAGTAGGTGCTGTTCATTTCCCTTACTTTAACTTATGTCTGTCCATAATTGGGGACGGTTATGCACAGATGACCCTCGAATAACTCTGCAAGAAAAATTTTCAAACATATATACAAGTACGAGAATTTCATATCAAATAAATAATAATTCGTCTTTCTTTGTTCTTGAAGTCTTCTCATCTTTTGAAGTTTTAAACAACTAATACCAATGAGTCTTCGTACAAGATAACTTACAAAATAATCGATTTAAACAGATTCCGTCAACATTGTATGCAAGGCAACAGGAGTACGGCATTAGTTTCTTTCTTGTTGTTAAGCGCAAAGTTACAGAAGAGACTTGTGCCCACCACGGGAGTCGAAACCTATAAGCTTTCAGAATTACCGCTGAACTACTGGAGGCTAGAGAAAAGTAAAGGGCTCTTCTTTGCAAGTTGGTTTTTGTTTTTTGCGGCATAGACGAAAACATTTATATTTATATATAAGTAGAACCATAGCATCAATATTTTGGATGTTTTCTTGTTTGAAGTTAAGCACAAAGCTACACAATGGGCTATCTGTACTCTGCCCACCACGGGTATCAAAACCCGGTTTCTAGCGTTGTAAGTTCATAGACATACCGCTGTGCCACTGGGGGAGCGGATGTTTATTTTGATTTTCTAGGAACTAGGAAACACGTTTTAAAGACTAAGAATACAGAGAATTTGGTTTGACTTTTTCCGAAACAAAAATCAATACTGTGGTTTAACGCATTAATGCTTTCCGCTTGTGGACTATAGAGGGAAAAATCATTTTATATATATATATATATAATGTAAAGGAAATATCGGTTAAGATTGAGGTTTCCCCACAGCCCCAAAGTACTAAGCGCGATTTTTGACTTTTTTTCGATAACGATACGCGAACCCCAGCACTTCAGATCCACAGCCCGTCCATAATCCCGATAAAGAGAGAGACTAGAGCTACAGGATGTTTGTCTGTTTATATTAATGTTCTTAAACTATCTTCTAATGACGCCTGTCAACTATGGTTGGCAATGATCCCCCAGTGAGACCGGAAGTTGAGATCAGCTGTCACGCCGCACATTCATTCGTCGCGTGAAAAGGTTCTTGTCTACGTAACCTCCTTCTTCATTTCTAGTCAACATGCACGACAAAAACACAAAATATTTAAACATAAATGATGTAGAACTCGTGTGTCAAGTAAGAAGAGGTTGCAAAAAAACGACAAAAAAACGCAAGAACTTTTTATGTGAAATATAGAAGCAGCAAATTTCTCTCGCTGTCAGTTTGAAAAGGTTGGCAGCCTGAATCACCTCAGTAACAAGTTCTTAGCCGTGGATGAGGCTTAACATAATTGAATTTTATTTCAGACGAATAATAAAAAAAAGACAAGTTATTTTTAGACGAAAAAATAACGACAAGAATTCTAACAAGGTTAAAATTCAAGGAACTTGTGTATATATGTAATTCAACATTTTCAAAATTTCTTTGAATCATACGAGTATGTTCTTCCCAAGGCCAACCCTGATCAACACAATGTGCGCATGATATACTACTCTTCTGTTGTTGTTTTTTTAAATAATTTTTCCAGATAAAATAATCCTGAAGAAGACCGGACGTCAAGTATAATAAGAGATTGCTTATAGCAGTGTTTCCCAAAATGGAAGTCGCGGCACCCCTGGGGGCCGTGAAGCTTTTTCTGGGGGGCCGCCTAAAAATGAACCGAAACAAATATGCTGAACTAATTTTTATTCTAAATAAATAATAAGACGATAAAAATTGTGTTGAATTAATTATATGATACAATATGTCGAAAGGAGGCGTTATTGATTTTACTACGGCAATATTTTTCAACCACCCCTGCTAAGTTACAAATTGGGGGGGGGGAGGACCTCAAACTTATTTTTATTCACATGAACGGAATCTCAGACTAAAAGAGTTTGGGAACCACTGGCTTATAGAACAGAGTAGAATACAAATATTTATAAAGTCCGTTGATTATACATGTTCTAAGCATAACTTATGAACAACTTCAAAATCTTTTCACAAAACTTCTGAATCAAAACATATTAATGATGATCAAATATAATTAATTATATTACAACGTTGTCTTTCCACCCATATTGAAGCTTAAGCAGTTTGTCAGTTTTGTTCGCGGCGTCATCTGTTGAGCGATAAGTGAACAGAAAATTAATGATGAGTGAATTATTTTATTTCGAAATCAACAGCTGAAATAATGAAACAAATATTGTTTAATATTAGTAGAACTAATGGTTTAATAATAATAGCGTAACAAACAAAAAAGGGTTGGAGCAGTATCAAAGAAATGAGTATTTCAAGGAATTTTGTAAATACTGATAATGATCCTATTTTACCTAATCGCTCTTAGGGATTATAATATTAATTTTTTTTTTCATTAGTACACAGACACATACAGCTATGTGCATATTTTTCGTATTTTATGCATGTCTATTCACATATACAATTAAGACAAAGTTTTTGTAGGAGCTGAAAAAAAAATTAGTAAAATAAGAAATAATCAGCAACTAACCTTCATAGAGCCACTGTGAACATTGGAAAATGGCGACTGAAGGGAGTTAAAAACTTGTAGTCATTACAACATACAACTCACTTTTGATCAGACGTTCTTATTAATTCGATAGGCCCGGCATGGCCAGGTGGTCAGGGAGCTCGACTCGCAATCTGCGGGTCGCGGCTTCGAATCCCCGTCCCACCAAACATGCTCGCCCTTTCAGCCGTGGGGGCGTTATAATGTGACGGTCAATCCCACTATTCGTTGGTAAAATAGTAGCCCAAGAGTTGGCGGTGGGTGGTGATGACTAGCTGCCTTCACTCTAGTCTTTCACTGCTTAATTAGGGACGGCTAGCGCAGATAGCCCTCATGTAGCTTTGTGCGAAATTCAAACCAAACCATTAGTTCGATATGCATGATAATGTTCGAATTGAAGCAAATATATAAGGTAATTTCTCCGAAAGGGGGCCGAAGGCCGCCTGGAGAGGTCACTTGTTTTAATCACTTGCACCAGTACACAGTAGTTTGTTGTCAGTCAGTCAGTAGCCACTAAAATGACATCGCATAAGGGACG
>NW_013670104.1:18582-34075 GCF_000517525.1 Limulus polyphemus | reverse complement strand
AACAACACAAAAATTCAAAATTGTCTATATCTCTGTTTGGGACCTGTAGAAAAGTATCTTTGTACCAAATCCCATGTAAGTTGGTCAAAAAATGGCCGAGTAATTGACAAAAAAAAAAACCCCAAAATTATGCTTTTTTTGTGAGCTCTAACCTCCCTAATAAGACTCAAAATGGGCAAATTCAACTTTATTTTTTATTATACGTCAATGTGTTGGGCGCATGAACATTTATATTTGTTCCAATTTTCATCTTAATTGCTGTAAATATGACCGTACAGGAACCCAAAATTTACATTTTGGGTTGTTTGATCTTTGACCCCACAAAATCCTTAAAAAGGCCTAAATAAAAAAAATTAAAAAGGTGTCTGGGAGCGTATTGGGCCAAAGTAATAACCCTACCAAGTTTCAAGTCAATCCGCCGAGAAATGATGGAATGGCAGTCGATTGAAAAGTGTTTGGAAGAAGAAGAAAAAAGAAGAAACAAAAAACACAAAAAACAGTAAGTCTCTCTACATAAGACATAATATATACAAGATCTTCAACTTGTATGATCAGAGAATATCCTCTGAATTTCAGAAAGTTGCAGCTAATCCAGTTCGTTCTGTCAGAGACAGATGTTTATAAATTCAAGTGTATGAAATACATATACATAAGCTGAAACCTACCTCAGGGTTTAGAACCCCGGATGACAATTACCTCATGGTATAGAACCAGGAGTAACACTTAACAGAAGTTATGGCGGGTAACGTTTGTCCGCAGGGTAAGGAACTATAAGTAACACCTACCACAGAATGTGGGACCACGAATAACACTTAGACTCAGGGCATAAGACAGGGGGTATCATCCCATTAAAATGGACAACACTGGCCCTAAAGTACGTGAGCGTGGATAACGCTTAGCTTCAATGGCAGAGTATGGGACAACGGATAATATTTACCCAGGCTAAGGAACAACAGGTAAAAATTAACATAGAACATGGAACCACGGATAGCATTAACGACAGGGGATGAAATCGCGGATAATTACCACTGGTAATCCTAGAATATGAGAATAAAGTATCGAATTTTCTGTTATTTGTACTGCATCACGCGTAAAGTGTGTTTGTGGGCTAATTTTGTCAGTTCCTTACGAGCTTTGATAATACGGGTCAGTACACGTAGATTTCGTGAATTCACCTAATAATATATGCATTTCAAGTATTTCTATATACGTCAAATTAACAAGCGATTTTCTTTTTAAGTTGAATTTAATTCAAGTAAAAAAGTATTTACCCCCCCCCCCCCCAAATTCAGGCATTAAACACACGGGAAAATTATTTTCACTAGGTGCTTAGAAATACCATCAATAAATTTCAAACACTTCAACTTAAACTTGATAACTTTTCAGTATACAAAAACTAAGAGGTAAGCTTGCAAAACTAGAAAATAAAAACTGTACATCACAGACTTGAGGAAATATAAATAGAGATTTAGGCCCAAAAGCCACGGAAGTAAACTTTTGGAAATCGTTGTTGTAAATGGCGCCTCTGTAACAACATGCTAATTATACACGTACATTAGGTTTATAAGAAACTTCATGCGTACTTCGTGGTTTATTCTCCTGAATATGGCGAAATTATTATGTACAGATTTTATAGTGTCTTTTAACTTATATTTTTTAAACTTTACAAAGACATTATTGTGCAAGTAAAAAAGTTGATGTCTTGTTTTATTAATTTTATTTAGAATATTTTACACAAGAACTGTCTGTTTTCCTCAATTCTGTAATTATGGAGTTTCACCAAGTATCGCTGGTTTCAAATATGAATTATATAAAACTGTACGTGTCTGCCACGCCGTAACATTTTTTTATTATTTATTTAACGAAATAATTTGTTTGCTGTCAGGCAGAATGAGTAGTCTTCACTGTGTTCCCCACAGGGATAGAATTCAAAATCTTAACATTATAAGTCACAGGGAGCGAGGGGGGGGGGGGGACGTGGATGGAAAGAGGAAGAGTCAGCTGACACTAGGAGCTTGTTAACTTCACGTCTGTGTAAGATCTAGTTAGCAGTTTAGTCCCACGGTGGGTCAGTGGTAAGATTACAACGTTAAAATCTGGGGTTCGACTTCCTGCGATGGACATAACAGATAGTCCAATCTGGCTTTGCGTCGAAATAAACAAACAAAACAAACTTCCGGTTTATCGGATGGATAATAGTAATACAAATATAGACGAACACTGATTTGGAAATATTGGGTTTTCCATATTAGGTACGATCGTCATGTCAGTCTGTTTAAAATCAATGTCAGTGTTTCTTCTCCCTACTCTTCTCCCTTCTCCCTCTCTCTCTCTCTATATATATATATATATATAAATTAAGCATTCAGGCCGGAAGTGGCCTAATGGTTAGCGTGCCAGACTATGAATCTCTGGCTCCATAGTTTTCGTTCAGCTACCGCAAAAGTATAACAAAATATCGCTCTCTGCACTATGGTTAAATCCCAATATTCGATTAGAGTAACCCAAAAGTTGGTGGTGTGTGGTAGTGACTAGCTGCCATCACTCTTGTTTATTAGTTCAAAATTTAGATTTGTTTGACGTTAAGCACAAATCTACACAATGATATATCTATGATCTGCCCACCATGGGTATCGAATCCAGGTTCCTAGCGTTGTAAATCCGCAGACATACCGCTGTACCACTGGGAGGCTCAAAATTAAAGACGGCAGATAGCGCTTGCGTGAAACAAACAAACTGAAATCAATGAAAGTTTTCGCGCGACACAAACGTGACTTTTGTACAAATAAATATAGATTTATAAAATGTTCATCAACATACTTAGAGGTTTCAAACATCAATAATTATTTATATTCCATATAACTAGCCTCAAGCAGTAACTCTGCACATAAATACAGGCAAATATAACTATGGCACAAACTACAATGTAGGAAGGGTAAAATGTATTCTGACATGAGAAGTATCTGAAAAATGGAGGATACACTGCCAAGTTTAACCTCTACCTGCTAGCCTCGCACACGAAATGAACTTAGAACTAAAAATATATCAAGAACAGCATCTACAGCCTGTTGCAAGTCGGTAGTAATAAAATGTGAAATGAAAAAAGGGGGAGGGAAGAGAATAATGAAAATAATAACACAAGATAAATACTAATCGTTGATGGAGATGGAGAGTAAATTTACCATTTCCCTCACGTAAAACGCCTGTTGATTAACAGATGAGCCCTCAAACACCGACATGCACTCGCACATATATTCAAAGTTTTAAAGGATAGTGCTAGCAAGCACGAAATAACGAAATAGAACCGTATGTATATCAGAAATTAAAGTTTGGGTTTATTCAGACACACACGTGGTTCACGGTATGTTGATTGATGATCAATAGAAATGGTATCGTATTAAGCCTAACTGTAGCGGCACGTAATGTTGCCCTCGCATTTTTATTCTTTTTTTTTTTTTACTTAGTTATCGACACCATCAACTGGTGTCACAGAAAACACAAGGATCGAGCGTGCAGAAACGTTTATTGTTCCACGTGAAAGAAACATTCCGCATATTTATGACACGTACATATACAGGTTCACGTCATCTTGCTGTTTTAATAAAACATTGTCTTACAGATACCGATCATCTCTAACGACTAGTTTTCTGAATTATTCTAAATGTACTGTTCTCTTTGAAAACAATCCGGGGGTTCATGGTTTGAGTTCCGCTGCCACGAGTACCTGCTTCGCCCTTTGGGGTCTTTAGTGCACCATAAGAGTGGGTGTTGTTGACTAGCTGCTTTCCCACTAGTTTATCAGTTCAAAATTAGGGACGGCTGGGTGTTGTTGACTAGCTGCTTTCCCACTAGCTTATCAGTTCAAAATTAGGGACGGCTATATGCAGACAGTCCTCGTGTAGCTTTGTGAGAAAGTTATAAAAGAATAAACAAAAACTTTGAAAACCTAATTATCTTTAACAACTACGTTTTTTTTTTCGGTTACTTGAGGAAACCTTCCCTAGGTTTAACAAAGTGTGTTTTCATTTTACGATATTATTCCATACAAGTAGTCACCCACTGGTTCTGCGGTAAGGTTTAAGGGCTTAAACACAGCTAAAATCTAGTTCACCTTGGTGGACACATTGCAAATAGCCTTTTCGCTTTAACAAAGAACCACAACAACCACTCAAATAAACTGTTCTCCTAATTTTTAATGTAGCGGTGCAGTATCGTAATGTGAAAACAACCCATAATGAGGCCCTACCCACTCATGACGTTATACGTACGAAAAATAAATGAAAACGTAAAACCACGAATTACAGGATCGGAGGAAGAAGTTTCCGATAGAACTTAACCCTCCCAGATCCTCACAAGGATCTAGATCCTGATGCAAATTATAGGATATATTTTAAAGCAGGTAGATAGAAAGAGAACGCCCCCTCTCTCACGTATAACTAAACTGTCGTGTACAGGTGCTGTGATTGCATACAAAAAGCGATATTTTATACATTATTAAACAAGCTACCCCTAAACAGCCGAAAATATCGTAAACAGCGTTGGTAATCGTCTGATGAAACAGGCTATTTTAATCTTTAAAAGTAAGAACAGTATACTTAGCTATAATTATATCCGGGTTCATTTTTAGTTATATTTTTCTAAGTAGATAGCTTGCTCTGATCGATAGTTAATATTAAAAAATGAAGGATTGTAGATTTCTAATATTTGGATCACCTTCTTTTAAATAAAACATTCCAAACTACGTTGCAAAAAAATGGGAATAATTTACATTTTAGCTAAGTTTGCCTTCATTAAGACTTTATAGTTAATTTACTTTGCAATAATTTAGCTTCGGTTCAATTCATAGTCTGCTACAAACACCATTTAGCTATTTTTGTTTTCTTTAGTACTGGTTTTATTCTTTGTTTTTGTGAGTTTCTTTGTTTCAACTTATAAAACTGTGTCATACACTGAACGCTCATAACTGTTTCATACTCTGTATACTATTATAAATACCATTACTATTCCTTATTGTTTACTTCACGTGTAGTTTTATTAAATATAGTTATGTCTACGTGAGCTTGTGTGTCTGACTGGTAAAAGTTTTCAAATAGACAAAGATTTGTCGATCTAACACACAATGCCCGCAAGAAAGCTTAGCTTAAATGATGTGCGTGAAAATGATTGAATAAAGAAAATTCAAACGAAGTGTATGAAAACTACTGCAAATGTTTTGCGGGTCGCGGCTAATTATATTCAATATTCTCAATGATGTCACTTATATCTTAGTGATAGCCGTCAATCACACGTTTAGGTCATAACAGTTTAGTATTACACAAGCTGTACGAAACTCTCCTAAATACTGCATGTATAACTTTTGCAGTTTCTACTTCTCACAAACTGCACATCGTTTGCAGATGGTCTGTCGTCATTAAGGGTCCTTAATACATTTTGCTTTGCGATTTCTTGTTTCGGTACTATCATCTCTGTCTTTCTTTTATCACATTGTTAAGACGTGTTGGATGGATGGGGAGTGTTTAACTCTGTTAACATTAACAAATAATAATATTGTTGTACCATTGTTCGTTCGTTGGCGGGTTCTTCTAAATCACCTGGCGAAAATAATTCAAAATTCAGTCCATAAATGGTTACAAATTTGTATATTTCTTCCTTAACTTTTTACAAGCTTGAACACTGTGGTAACTTTCAGGCCACTTTTACAAATGACACTAACTGCGCTAGACTAAAATAAAAATCGACTTCTACAAAATAACTAACACAAATTCGAATACCTCACTAAGAATGCACTGACTGATTCACTCTACCAACTAGAAACAACTAGTCTTCTTAACTATTTTCAATCTTCTCCAAGCTTCACTGAAGCTCGTATTTATAACCTACCCTCAAATTCACTAGAAAAATCTGACGTCAAAATATTTAGAACTTTCTGGGTGTACACTATTAAACTTTCGAATTGAACGTCATCATTACGACCCGCACGCATCTCCCTCTAACAAACAAATTACAAAATTAAAAATCTAGCTTAAAACAATATTTTATCCTGCTTTCTAAATACTATCTTTAATTTTATGTCTTAAAAACTTTTAGACAAAAGGATGCGAGTAAAATACTTTAAACTTAGTAAATATATCTACCTACTGTAGTTATATTGCTTCTTAACCGCTATTACTTGAATATTATTGTAAATTTTCTTCACCTACAATATATACACACACATGCATACATACATGCCCACATTAACATATATGAATGGGACACCATTCAAAAATAATTAGTAAAAATAAAATGACAAAATCCGGATACGAGAGAAGGGCTCACCACGAGCAAGTTCCCCTACCTTGTCACTGATGTTTCACCATTTATGCTAAAATACAGACTACAGCACGTGCATACAAGAACTTAAAAAGCTACTCCGAGCTCGTGTTTTTATGTAGGTAGCAGAAATGTAGAAACGTCTGGGACAAGTATGAAAACCATCCTAAAAAATTCTTTACAGATCTTTAGTGGAATTATGTTATTTTCTGAAAATTAACTATTAAATTTTCAGTCATCATAAAAATGCTAATATTTTACAAATATCGCAACCAACCTCCAATAGTAATTTTGACAGTACAAACATTCTAATTCTAGAATGGGGGAAATGCGATAATGACGTAACGAAAAAACTTTTTCCAAGTTATTTATACACATTTCAAAATAAATGTAAGTCACGTTTCAAAAGTTACAAGTGCCGGTTGTGTTTCCCAGATTGTAAAATAAAACAGATTTTATGCTAAATCTGTGAAGGTAAACAAGTGAGACGACTAGGTTACGTCGGTCTCTTGATTTAAAAATAGATTTTTCTGTACAGCTGGTATATCCATCTATATAGTTAACAGATTTATGTGTTACTATCTGTTGCTGTGCAGCCGTGTTAGTAAACTTGTGCGCTGCTATCGGTTGCTATCTTGATAACTTATATGGACCTGAGTTAGCATATTTATCTGTTGTTATCATGATATCCTATAAAGTTATTTGTCGTTGCATTCGACGTGTAGAAATCTCCTTTGATATTCCGAAACATTTCTTACTTTTTTAGTGGTTAAGATTTTAATACTTATTGCATGTTCCTTTTCTGTTTAATCTTTGTTTATCTGTTGAACAATATAAACTTCTAATGCATTAAGCACATTTCGGTGATTTTTTTTTTACTTAGGTCATTTCATCTAACAGCTACATATATCACGAGCCTACTTAGCAGTTAAACAAATCACGAGACTACTCAATAGCTACATACATCACGAGATTAACTACTTGCATTTGAAAATTCTCCTCTTGACTTTTGAACCTTGAACCCGATTTCCGGTCTGTGGAACATGCATGAAAAGAATAGAAAGTATGGTAGTTGGACCAGTGTCCAGTGATTTAGCATTTAAACTTAATTAAGTGAACACCAAAATTTAAAATATATGGCTCTTTACTGCGAGATTTAAAAAATCGAGTTCAGGGCCAAATCCGACTAAATCTTTCGAACAGTAACAAAGGTCTGGTTTCGTAAACAACGAAGTAAACAAGATATATCTAACATCATATGGCTCTGGTTCACGCAAGCACTACCACCTCTAGCTATAGTTATGCATTCTGTATTTTTAACTTAACACATCTTAGCCATATGACACACTCAACCAAGCCGAAACACATAGCATCGTCACACACCAAACAATGCCATTAATAATCTATTGAAAAAATCTTCTGTTATACTTTCTCGTGCAAAATTTGGATTTCTTAACTCGTGCGAAAAACGTCCCCGGTAAACACATAAATAAATTTCAACGTCAAAAGATTGACTCAGAAGTAAGCAAAACATCAATAATTTCCTGATCACATGACCACACCAGAATGATGATGCCACTGGCTTCATATGTATGACACAGGATCACAACACAACCATAATGACGCAACTGTTTTGTATAAGGGCTAAGCAGATCTTTATTGCTTGCACGTTTCTGCTTAAAACATAGGCCTGATAGTTAGGGCACTCGACTAGCAATCTGTGGGTTGCGGGTTCGAATCCCATCACCAAACGTGCTCACCCTTTCAGTCGTGTGGACCTTATAATGTAACGGTCAATCGCATTATTCGTTAGTAAAAGAGTAGCCCAACAGCTAGCGGTGGGTGATGTTGACTAAATGCCTTCCCTCTTTTCTATCATTTGAAAATTAGGGACGGCTAGCGCAGATAGCCCTCAAGTAGCTTTTCGCGAAATTCATAAACTAACAAACAAACGTAAACATAGTACTGCTACTTATTTATTTTACTATTTTAAATCTCACGTTTTTTTATGTTACTTGAAACTTTCTGTAAGTGTACCAGTATATTTTCCACAAGTAAGATGTTTCAATTCATGATTCAATATTCAAAACTTGTTGCATAACCCTAATTTTGAAAATTACTTGAGGATTTAATATATATCCATATACAACACAGTTTCACTTAAACACCTTATTCAAAATATTAGTTGCGGCTGTATAATAAAATACAACTTAAATTAGTTCTTTAAGTGAAGGTAAAAGTGTGACCATTAACTTCGATATTCACAGCTTTCTTTACACGGGACGCCTTTCGTTTCACACAACACTTTTATTGTAATAGGCAGTAATTTGTTGTACTTGTTTTCTACCATTTGGTGCAGTTTGCTGAAGTATCTTCTGACCATCCTAGTAAGTTATGATATATAATGCCTTAGCTAGCGAAATAAGAAAGCTGTTAAAGCATAACAGATACGATGAAACCTTCATTCAGAAGCAAGTTTAAATCGCAATCATTTTCTTGTCTTATATGTACTCCGATATATTTGGATGCCATGGGTCTTGCTTAGTTGATGAGATTTGATATTGTAAAATGGATCTCTCGCGTAGAAGCGTGTGGTATACAAATGATAGTTCTTAAATGTTGTCTTCACAAACCTTTGATTCCAAATCAAACAAGAGAATAGGACTTCAAACATATGCAGTAAAATACTGTTTTAGTCTACGTTTTTAATGCAGACGTTTATCGAAAACTGTAGTATTGTTTAGCTGGAAGGAGAAGTTTAACGTAACGTGATGGCCGTGGCTTTGATACTACAACCTTCATAAGTTATTGAAATTTATGAAACAATTTAGGCCATTTTTATATAAAGCAAGTTAGGCTAAATTCGATGATTGAGTTTCTTATTCTGGTAATGAGTGATCAGTGCGTGATTTAATCTGTTTTGTTACTGCCAGCCTGTTAGTTAGTTCAGTGCTGTGAATATTAAATTTATGTTTCGACAAAGGACTAGATTTCTAATTAGCTATTAAGTGGAATTGCTGTTTAGTTGTAGTTTACTTACAAAACTAGGCTTATCATAGAACGCTGATTACGCTAACTGTGGAATTCTGAAGATAAAAGAAATAAGTTTGTTACCGTTTGGTGGACTGGATTTTCCAACATTCTTTTTTGTCCAATAATCAAATAAAAAAAAAACGCTTAATAACAGAAACTGTTACAACAATACATTTTCATCCTAATATCTGCAATGCTAGGTAGGCCTTAAACATTTGCTGTGCCATTTTCTGAAGCCTTGATATTGGATTAGACTAAATATTCAACACTGTCAAGATACACATTTATATATACTTATACCTTTTGAAATAATTTATTAAGTTTTATACACATAACCAATAATGTGTATAGTGCATTCAAAGGGCAGAGTCTCACTGACAAAAACACACTTCTCAAGCAACATAGGGCAAGCTTTTTTTTTGGGGGGGGGGAAATATTCGAGGAGACTGTGGGTTGCCTCTTGTACATATGGTAGTGGCGTTTATAACTTTTTCTAACGCTGTCAGCACAATTAACGCAGCAGTTACTAAAAGGAAAACAAATACGTACTTTGATTAATTTGATAAAAAATTCAACCTACTAGTCCATACTACATGATAAATACGGTTAACTTACCGTTTAGGTTTCCAGTGTCTTCGTAGAACACCTAACATCGCTGTTACTATAACCGTAAAAACAAGATCAGCTGGTAAACGGGTCACGAGGACGTGGTCTACCAAAAATGAGCGGGATCTAATGCTCTACAAACTCGGTGAGGAGTCGTGTTGAAATTCTTTATTGCCAGAGAGCATCTCTTGTAGTGACATCGAGTAAGAAGACAAAATATTTATCTGCATGAGACCGATCCTCTTTTTCTCTTTGTTTTAATTATTGTTTATTAAATGGCACAAACGTTTCACTACCACGTTTCTGAAAACTAGCGAGATGGCTGTTTAAAAACAAGCAAGATTTACTTTTAGTTTATAACCTCCAAACGATAAAAAACCTCTTTGGTCGATAATTCGTTTTTCTCTCTCTCTATTAGTAACTTATGAAAGAGCAACTTAACAAAATCATTTTTTAAAACTCTAAATCACTCCCTCGGAATAAAGAAACGAAATTATATTACAATCATAATGCAACGTGACGGTTATATAAATTCTCTCAAACTTAAGGGGATCCAGAGATGTACTTACTTTCTTGCCGTTAACATAATAAACACTCATGACTGCGCAGCTGCAACGAGGATCAATATGACGCGTGCGCACGAAAAACAAACGGGACTCGCTGAGCAACAACGTGAAAGTGTAAAAGTAATCGATTCGACAACAGGCGTCTTGGAGCACGAAGTAAAGGATGGTTCTGCATTTACTTGTACTTCATATTTATACAATGTAAAACCTTTAGAGATTATCTGGAAGAACTTAAAAAATATCTAAAAAATGAACATTTATCCACCTTAAATATCGTTTTACTAATCTCGCACGAAATTTTTCTTTTACTGTTAGACTTCACTTTTATGGGATTTTAATTATACAAAATATTTTATTTTATAAACAAAAACTTTCAGTGAAAAAATCTAGATGTCGCACTGTATCGACACTAAGCAGTGGCGTCAGGAACCGGAAGTGCTGGGGGTGCTACTTTTACATATTTTACTTATATAGCGAGTGTAAGTTATATCATTATATTGATTTTCTATGGGGGGCATGCTTCCAGACCCCTTAGATTAAGCTGTGTTTGGCAGCACGGGAGCTGGTTTTATCAGCCCCTTATACTTTCAATCTCTCATTGTAAAATCTACATGTCTAACCAAGCACCCCCACTTTGCAACTCCTTCCTACACCACTGCCAAGTATGTCATTTTTATTTTACGATTTAAACGCCGAAAGCCGGGAAGAATTAAAAACCAATAAACAAAAGATCGAGCTGAAATGCTATTTTTATAAACCTCTGATTTTAAATCCGTAACGAAAATTAAAAGGAAGTATGTTGAAAAACATTTTCAGTAAGTGTGATTTTTATCATAAATGTTAGGCAGGTTGTTGTTGTTTTTAAAGCAAAGTCACATTGGGCTATATGCTATGTCCACCGTGGGGAATAGAACGCCGGATTTTAACCATTTAAGTCCTTGAGCTTACCACTGTCCCACAGGCGGACCAAAATTTAGACCACATGATTTTTTTATTTATTTATTCCTTTCAGAATGCTAATAATTTATTGGAGAAAGTGTTGTTTTTTTTATCTGCTGTCAAATCTGTGCAAATGAGGGTCTGTTTGTTTTTTGTAATGCCTTAATTGCTGTGCATAGTGATAATCATTCTCCCGTCTCCTACAAATGCAGTCATAGAAATTTTCCTCTGCTTATTTTTCGTATGAACAACGTTCAACGTCAAGCTTGTTAAAAACAAGCCTAATAAAATTTGTATTCAAAACTGTATCTGATCCACATTTAATAATTACTTCTCATTGATCCTGTCAAGAATGCTTAGTTTCACCTGGTGGTGGGTACAATGTAGTTATTAGAAACGACTGAATTTCCAGAAAAAAGAAAAAGTTTGTTGTTATTAAGTACAAAGCTACACAAATGGCTATCTGGGTTGTGCCCACCTCGGGTATCGAAATCTGGTTTATCATAAGTACTGTAGTACTTATAGTAGAAACGGGGCGGATACATAATACATGCAATACAAACTATCTACTCATATACACCTTTAACAACCAGATAATGAATCTTCAAAAGTATTTGAGAAACACCTTCTGGTGATAAACAAACCACTTACAAAATTACAAGTCATATGAATCACTTGAGAAAGTCAGCAGAGCAGATACAAAAAAATATTCACAAACCAAAATTTTTTAAATCTCACTGACTGACTGACATTGTTGAACGCTTCTAGCTGTGTAACAAACAGACTTACCATGGTTATAAGTGCACCAAATAGAACAACAGTACAGGGACTACGTGCTAGTGCTAGCGTGAAGTAGTTAATTAAATTAATTAACTAATTTATCAACTCTTAGTATATACAGACAACCACAACTCACACTACATCACCCAAGTGACACTGCACACTACAGAGTGTGTGTGCCATCATATGTACAGCACACATGAATATTCACAATGTGTACATACACCATAAGTTAAGAGAAGGCACATCACACATGAATATTCACAATGTGTACATACACCATAAGTTAAGAGAAGGCACATCACACATACACCATTATTTGCACATACCATAATATTATTATATACATACAGGATATCAACACAAATGAATGAATGATATATAAAATCATGTCACCTTGTATGAAAAAAGTGCATGAACAAGTGGAAAAAATGTTAAAACAATTGAAATTGTAGGAATGGGTGCACCAAAAAGTGAGGAAACAAGGTAGGAATGGGCATGGTGTAATAAAACTGCCTCTACAACCTTCACAAGGGTGCATGTTTAGCATCCGGTCCAGGCCTACTTCGTTTTTGTCTGTGTGTGTTCATACTATTATACAACTTATGAATACGTAAAAACGTGTGTCTATGATTTTTCTACTTTTGTATAGACAGTAACGAATCCATGACGTCGATACACAAAAACCTTTTAAGATTTTTTATCTTTGTATTTTAATCCACCTGTATAGTCAACGTACGAAATCTTGTTGCCTTCTTATGCAATTGCAAAAGGAGGGATAAGTTGTAAAGAGGAACAGCGGTAATCTTCGAATTTGCAACGCTAGAATCAGGGATTCGATTCTCTTCAGTGAACACAGCCGATAGCCTGATGTACCTTTGCTATAAAAATAACACACACACACACACAAGCTGTAAAGAAATAAACATACAAGTTATTGGTCCACATGGATATCGAATTCTTCTGGTGCCGTATAAACAGATTTTACAGTACACGTACTGCCTCCAATAAGTCGATTTACAGAAACCTCTAGTCATTGTAATTAAGTTTAATAACCTTAGTCCACCTGGTTTATTGTATACAGGATAGAAAAAAATAAACGAAGTAGGCATGGACAGGATGTTGGGCACGCCCCCTTGTGAGGTTGTACAGAGGTAGATTTATTACACCTTGTTTCCTCAGTTTTTGGTGCATCCATTCCTACACTTTCCATTTCTTTAATTTTTTTCCACTTGTAACTTTATAAGCCCTCAGACTTTTCTTTGAGTCACCGTGGAGGCTTACGTTTACATTTCTTTTTCAGAGTAAGGAGTAGTCAATGGCCATAATTGGCAAGTAAGTTGTTTGCAAAACCCTTTACCCTATATTTTACATGTGCACAATAAATCATTTTAGAACATTTTTCAATTCATTCGAAGCAGTGCATGATTTTAATAAAACAGATTACAAGCAGATACAGTAAATTGAGAGCAAAGTCTCTGCTAAGTTTTGCAATGTACAGGTAAAATCTAAATTATGGCAAAGTGCCATCTCTAACCATGTTTATAACGGTACTTATAAAAGTTAGAAAAAAAACAACAAACAAATCTTTACTTTCAACTGTAAACAAACGGCAAGCTCTGCAAGTTATTTCAGAAAAGAAGAATGCAGATTATTGTACACAATCATGCACATATTTTATGAATTCTTTTGATTTTTATTTAATTTTTAAAGCTCGCACATTTCTTGTCTATACAATGAACTGCTGAATTATTGTTTTATTAAACTTGTCATTACAGATCGCGATCTGCAAATGTGTCTGCGCATCTCCTTCAAGTGATTGCTTGTCACACAGTTCATAAGATTAACATTTTATATTAGGAACTGACACTCGGATGGAGGATTGTTGTGAAAATATACTAGATATACTTTCGCAGGGTTCCCGAAAGTGTTCGGTTTCACAAGTAAATAAAACTAAGATTGAGAGTAACAAATATTTTCATTTCTTGCTTTTAAAGTTCATATGTCACGCTGTGGTGTAGCCTACACAGTGCATAATTCTTCTTGTGATTCATGGCATGCGTACTTTTACTGACGTCACGACACTACAAATTGCAACGTTAAGTGTCCCTTATGTGACGTCATTTTAGTGTCTACTGACAGATTGACAGACAACACACTACTGTCAGTGGTGGGAGTGGTTAAAAACAGGTGACCTTTCCAGGCGACATTCGGCCCCCTTTCGGGGAAATAAAATAAATCATTCATAAAACTCAAGATTAACGTAAAGTTTCTTGAGGGGTGAAATTTGCTTGAAAATATGCAACATTTTCTTAAAAGTTGTTTCAAATAATTTGGATTATTTCTAACTGCCATGGCAAATATATTGTTTGTGTGTGTCGGATAACTGGGCAAAACTACTCGCACTAGCCGTACCTAATTTTAAGCTGATGCATTCGAGGAAAGACAGTTAGTTAACACAAACTCTTGAGCTCTTCTAATATAATAGTTGGGTCTGACTGTCACTCTTATAATGCATCTACAGCCTGCACGTGCGCAACGCGATTTTGCAGCAACGGAATACGAACCATGGACCTTCGAATTCATAATCCAGTAGGCTAATCACAAGGCTACGCGCAGCCCGCACATACATGTGACATAATATATAATTTTTGTTTTAGCCTTGAAAAATAAGATAAAAGTAAAGTTTGAGAAATGAATATGAAGCAAAATCAATCATTTTATACGTGATTAAAAAGCATAAATGTTGCATATTAATCTTCAAATTCTGGAAATAAATAAACGAATAATTATTTCACTTAATACTTCTTATAATGTGAGAACATAATCACTGGTGTAGTATTTCAGGCAATTATCTCTAAAGAACTTTCATACTTAAATAACTTTCATGTTGATATAACAACTTATAAGAAATATATGTACTTGTACTCCACATGAGTTTCCGTGTGTCTAAAAAATTAAACTAAAAATAAATAAATAAACGTAGCACTGGGAGAGATGATTATCTATTAATGTAGCAGTGAAAGAGTTATGCTCGAGTTCATTTTTGAGCCAGATTCTATAAAAGTGGAAACTATATTTTTGAACAGCCATAATATAAGAGTAAAAACGAATGAAGATAAAACAAGATTATGTTCATTAAAAGAAAGCATCCTATAACTTCACGTGTTAGCTCCAGTTCTTATGCAGAAGCTATTAATTCTAGATACATACAGGAAGTTTGTTTGTTTTTAATTATGCACAAAGCTACACAAGGG